>NC_051215.1:3981878-3991878 GCF_015220715.1 Pygocentrus nattereri
AGCAGCTGTCAGAGCGCAGCTCTCAATGGGGCATTAAACTTCTGCACAAACAAACCGCCTGATAGCCGCAGAGGCCACTCCGCTGCTTTGTGTGCTGCCATGTGAAGATTCTGTAACGGTGATAAATGCTCCACCCTGTTTACAGTTTAATGGCCCGGTCAGTCCTCTGAGAGATGGTCAGATTTCTTTAAGCTTTCCTGGATTCAGATCAGCACTCACTGTTATCTGGTGTAAATCGTAGATGGAGATGAAGAGCTGAAATAAGCAGGACCGAGAAGATGAAACAACCAGTTACAGTCCTGAGTTCAGCTTTATTGGAGCTTGTAAATGTATAAAGTGCCAAAGGTCAGCAAATACAGTGCCGGTCTGACCTGCAGTGGAGTGAAGTTTTAGAGTCAGACACCTTCATGCAAGTTTACACCAGTTTTACACTAATGTATTTACACCTGTAGTGAAGGAAAAAACTATACGATACTTTTAATGTAAGTCAATGGAACCAGACGTCTTTACAAGTCATTACTGGTCGTTTTTTTCTGGTCCATTCATCAAGACTTTTACACACAATGTAAAGGACAACAGGCGTTTTCAAATTATGTCAAAAACTGAAAAACGACAAAGATGAAGATACGAGGTTTTGTTCCGACAGCAGCGATATGGACCAATAGAAATGATCCCATTAATCAATTGGAATTGAATTAATCTCACATTTAATTACATTAAGATTATTTAGACTACTACGTTTTAGAGATATTTCACAATATGTATCAACAGCTAAATATAATATCTGCTAATATTTATTATCTATTTATTTATAATGTCACTCTTGGCTCCTCCCACTCCCCCATGTGCTTTTTGTTTACCTTTTGATATTCCATGTGCATTTGTTTTGGTTCAGTCCTGCCTCCTTGTTTTCTTGACTCCACCCCTGATTCATTTCACCTGTGTTTTCCACCTGCGTCCGGTTATCCCTGTTTGTATTTAAGCCCTGTGTTTTCCTGGGTTTCTTGTTGGTCTTTGTTTGATGTTCGATGTTCTGATTGTTTGGGATGTTGTTTGTTGTATGTTGTTTTTTTTTCCCGCCCTGTTGTTTGTTTACCTGTTTATTCACATTGTGCTCTATGTCACTTGAACCTGGACTGTCTCGACCATGACCCTGGATTTGCCCTTAATAAAAATCGCTTATCTCTGCATATGCGTCCGCCTCCTCGCTCCGTGTTGCATATAACATCTATAGAACATGTGTCTTTGCCTTTAGTCCAGTTTCCATTCCTTTCAAGAGGACTCGCTTTCAGTCGTTGGTCTGTTTCAGTTGTTTTCTGTCTGTTTAATGGGTGATTTGGTGTCTACCAGGTCTTCCAGGTGGTTGTTAGGAGTCCCGTTTTCTCTGTAGCTTTAATCATTTTTCACTTATGTTCTTCTGACTTTCTCTTTCCTAATGCAAGTGGATTGTCTCAGAAACCTCCCCCAAAATCTTCTGGAAATCTGATTGGAAATTAAATAAATTTAGGGTGGTCTCAGACTTTACATCACTGCTGTTGGGAGAAAACCTCGTATCTCCATATTAGTCGTTTTTCAGGTTTTGACGTATTTGAAAACGCCTGTTGCCCTTAACATAGTGTGTAAATTTCATGATGGATGGACCAAAAGAAATGGCTCAGAATGACTTGGAAAGACGTCTGGTTCCATTGACTTCCATTATAAGTAAGGAAGATTTTTTCCTTCTCCTGTAAAGTTCCCATTTTGGAGATACGAGGTTTTGTTCCGACAACAGCGGCGTGTGTACAATGTATATGTGAATAAGAGGAACCGGTTTTCAGAATGATTTAGTCTTGTATCTGTGGGAAAATTAGCAACTGTACTATTTGCAAACATCCATCCACTCCTCAGCTGTGTGTTGGGGGGGGGGTTGGTTTGTAGTAAAGGGAACCTGATATATTCAGTTGTTCACCGAAACAGAGGGGTGGAGAAACATTACCTGCCAAAACGACAGCACACTGAGCAGCTGTTATTCTACAGCCTTCATGTTCAATATTAACTAAACGATCCAGTACAGTCAGAGTTATACACCTCTATTAGTGCTCATCCACATGTTCACTCTCAGCCAAGAGTCTCAGCTCACCTCACCCTTTTCTGAGAGCGTTTATCAGCTGTTCCTTCAGTTCTGCAGTTTTTTTGAGTCAATTTGGTCAGAATTAGAAATGTCACTGCATGCATCTCCAAAATGGTCACTTTACAGGACAAGAAATAACTACTTTACTTTCAATGTAAGTCAATGGAACCAGACGTTTCTCCGTGTAATTTTGGGCCAGTTCTTTTAATCCAATCATCATGATCTTCATCCGTAATGTAAAGGGCATCAGGCACTCTCAAATGATGTCAAAACCTGGCAGGTTTGTTTTCCGACAGCATTGATTTGTTAAGTCACTGCAAACAGATGCTCTTTAATTAATAACAAAAACTTTGAAAAGTTTTAGAGTACTTTAATCACTTTTGATGAGAGTGCATTTAAAGTTGTGCCTTATACTGAGGAAAAATATCGCTGATCTCCAAAATGCAAACTTTACAGGAGAAGATAAAAACCTGTTTTACTCTTAGTGTAAGTCAAAGGAACCAGAACCTTTTCTATGTCATTTTGGTCCAATCTTAATAAAAATGTACATATAATATGAAGGGCAACAGGTATTTTCAAATTATGTCAAAGACGTCAAAAATGGAGATATGAGGTTTTGTTCTAACAGCAGTGATATGTAAATATGCCAGTATATATAGATGAAAGAACTGTAATAGATTCAATGAATGTAATTTAATCTGAATAAAAATGAAGTTGTAAAAATATATGTTAACAGTTATATTGACATGGTAAAAACATGTAAAGTTATAATATGATCAATAACACACTGAAATTATCTACTTAAAATCCATTTGTCTCAAGATTTGATCAGCGCTTTTGAAATATGAGACATTCAGCATATTAAATTTATTAGAATGTCATTCTAGATATTTTTATTAAAAAAATCATTCTGCATGTTAATTTTATTGTTTTTTCAAGACATTCATTTATTATAATTAATAAAAGTTACTTTTATTACCTTTTTATAAAATAAATATTATATATATATATATATATATATATATATATATATATATATATATATATATATATATATATATAAAGGGAATGAACATTGATATATATGTAATGAACCATGATATATATTGAATGTGATATACACTCACCTGCCACTTTATTAGGTACACCAATGTTCAGTGGCTTGTTAACACAAACAGCTAATCAGCCAATCACATGGCTGGAACTCACTGCATTGAGGCATGTAGAGGTGGTCAAGACAACTTGCTGAAGTGCAGACCGAGCATCAGAACGGGGAAGAAAGGGGATTTAAGGGTCTTTGAACGTGACGTGGTTGTTGGAGCCAGACGGGCTGGTCTGAGTATTTCAGAAACTGCTGATCTACTGGGATTTTCACGCTCAACCATCTCCAGGGTTTACAGAGAACGGTCCGAAAAAGAGGAAATATCCAATGAGCGGTCAGTTGTGTGGACGAAAATGCCTTGTTGATGTGAGAGGTCAGAGGAGAATGGGCAGACTGGTTCCAGATGATAGAAAGGCAGCAGGAACTCAAATAACCAACCAGAATCTCTGAGGAACGTTTCCAACACCTTGTTGAAAGTCTGACATGAAGAATTAAGGCAGTTCTGAAGGCAAAAGGGGGTCCCTAATAAAGTGGCCAGTGAGTGTTTATTGAATGAAAGTCGCTGTTGAAGAATTCAGGAAGGCCAACAAAAACTGTGCATCAATAAATGGACATTAACAAACTCCAGGTGGAGCTTAATGGAAGGGAATTCTGATAGAGTGACCATTATGTATACACAGTGATCCCTTGGACAGAGTGATCTGAGAGTGGCTGATATATGAGGTGAAGCCACAGATGGGTGGAGCTGCAATATGTACAAAATTTGACATGGTGCAGAAGAAGATTCAGATGAGGCCCTGATTTCTGTTTGAAAAATGCTCTTTTATTGAAAGCAAGGGAAAACAATGCCATTTGAAAAGCCACTGAAAATTGAGGTAGGCCATTCCCAGCCCTACTCCTTCTTCTGATGGTCACCAAACACAAACACACTCTCACTAACTCTGAGCTGGACACAGCATAACACAGTAAACACACACACACCACAACTGAAGAACAACTACATCTCGCTGCTGTCGGAACAAAACCTTGTATCTCCATTTTTGTTATTTTTCAGTTTTTGACATAGTTTGAAAACGCCTACTGTCCTTTATATTGTGTGAAAATTTCATGATGAATGGACCAAAAGAAATGGCCCAAAATTACTTGGACAAATGTCTGGTTCCATTGACTTACATTAAAAGTAAAATATGTTTTTCACTTCTCCTGTAAAGTTATCGTTTTGGAGATATGAGGTTTTGGTCTGACAGCAGTGATATATATATATATATATATATATATATATATTGGATACATTTTATTAGAGCACACACACACACACACACACACACACACACACAGCTTTTCTAATATGCATGTTTAAACTAGCCAGTTGTTATGATACTATATTCATATGAGATTTGACCCTCCGTTCGAGACAGTGTTATTACTGACACACTCACTGTGACATGCTGGCCACTGTGTAGCTGACCTGCTCTGTTTATGGCCCCAAACACTCACTAACCAGACAGTTTAATGGCCAGTTACTGTCTGGGGGGAATCAAACACAGTGGTCATTATTCAGCCTGGTTGTAGGAGCACGCAGCATCGTGGCCATTAGATAAGTGAGCGTATTGGTGATTAGACGTTGTGATGGGCGTCTCTATCTTACTCACTGGGAGCGATGATGAGTGTTTGCAGTTAGAAATATGGCGAAAACCACACGATGGCACAGGCCAGTCATCAGATACTGATACCTGACACTTAAGTCTTTAAGGGACAACATGATCCTGAGACCAAACCAGAAAACTTAAAAAAATGCTTTTAAATTTTCGGCTTTATTCGTTCATCAGAGTCTGCAGATTTACACTGCCCAGCAAAAGTCTGGGGGCACCCTGCCTTCTTTTGAAACGTGACCTTCCTCAATATTACTGTCCAGTAAAAACAAACAAACAAAAAGCAGAATTTTCACTGTCAAAGTACTGTAATGCTTTGTAGTACTGTAATACTGTAATACTAATGAAGGAATTGAATACCATGGTCAGTTAGCATTATCATGGCCATTTCTGGAAAAAGGTCAAATATATGAAAATGAATCACGCAGATAATTTATTGATTTACAGAAACAGAATGTATATTTACAATAAACAGTTGTCACCTTTATGTCACAGACATTTGTGTGTATTTTAATGGTTGTTACTGTTGTTATTATTATGGTAAAATACATTTTACATTTATAGCATTTGGCTGACGCTCTTATCCAGAGCAACTTACAATTTGATCATTTTACACAGGAAGGCCAAGGCGGTGTTAGGAGTCTTGCCCAAGGACTCTTATTGGTGTAGTGTAGGGTTCTTGCCCAGGTGGGGATTGAACCCCAGTCTACAAGGCAGAGGTGTTAACCACTACACTAACCAACCACATATATACCAAATACCATATGTCAGAATAACTACTTGGACTAATGAATGTGGTGAGTTACAGTAAAATATGTTATTTCTAAGAAATTTATTGACTGTCATTTTACAGTTACTGTTAATTAGCAGATTTTGGCGCCACTGCTGATGAACTTTTACCATTTTTTACAGATTTTTTTTACTGTGCAACACAAAGCAGCTGTGTGCTAAGGCTTTGGGTATATATATATATATATATATATATATATTGAAGGTTTTGGCAAATTGTTAAAACATCAACGTTAAGCAAACTCCATGCTAACATCATCACACAACCCTTGCTGAAAAAGTGACCCTGAAACCAAAATTGACTAAAATGAGTTCACATTTCCGGTCAATTCACTGAGCTCCTGAGAGCGACCCATTCTTTCACTAATGTCTGTAGAAGCAGTCTGCAGGCCGAGGGGCTCGGCTTTATACACCTGTGGCCATGGAAGTGACTGGAACACCTGAATTCATTGACTTGGATGGGTGGGTGAAAACTTTTGCCAATATAGAGTTTTTCCCTGTCATTTTCTGCTCTCTGGTGAACACTGTGAAAATGTAACATTGACCCACTTAAAGCACAATGTGTAACAAAAATGTTGTAAAACGCTGATGTAGGTCCTCTGATTATTGCTAGATTTTCACCTTAAAACAGTTCACACAAAGGAGCAGAACACCGCTGCTGCATTGATTATCTCTGACAGCCAGACAAGTGGCCACACTTCTCTGGAGAGTGGCCTTGACCACTCATGGCCACCCCGTGCCTAACTGTCAGCGCACAGCCTGGGAACGGTTGACGGGCGTGCCAGTCATATTTGTGTAAATGTGCACTTGTGCAATTCTGTTGTTATTGCAGACAAACAAACATCTCTGAATCATTTTTCTATAAAATCAATTTAACTTATATTTTAGAGAAAGAGAAGACAAAGAAAGTCTCGTTATTATAGACAATGAAGAGCCTGAACGTCTCCTGCTGGCTATAATGTCTATCCCAATAGCACATATCCCAACTCCACAGTGAAGATTCATGCTCTGTTTGTCAAATTCCAGAACATAAGCATGCGCATAATTCATATTTCCCAGGTGAACTGAACTTTGCTCCAGTATTCCTCCACTCACACTCCTCCCTGAGTATCTGAGGGTGAGTTATGGTGGGAAATCAAAGTTGCTCCCATTGTCAGACCCAGGAGTTCCTGTTGATAAGGAACACAGTCCTGTGAGTGTACGTGCTGTTGAACGCTGTGCTGTTGTGTGTATTTATAGCTTGATAGGCGTCTAAATCCAGCAGTGTTCCTCTGCGACGTGTTGAAGGTGAGAGGGATTGGACCGTCGCATGCGAGGTGTTGCGGGACAGTCCCCGGTATGAAGCAGCTGTTGCTCACAGGGTCTCGTATGGGGGCTTGGTTTGCGGAAGAATAACAAAATATGCCATACGCAAACAAACAGTGCTCAAATTCTGCCAGTGCTTTTGTTAAACACACTGGACCTATTTAAATGTACACTGTTTTCTCTACAGACCAGTCTGAAGAGTATCATCCATTCTAGAACAACAGCCACTGGCAGATTTATCTCAGTCACTGGCATAAACACTCACCGCCCACTTTATTAGATTCAGTTGCTTGTTAACACAAATAGCTAATCAGCCAATCACACGGCTACAACTCACTGCATTTAGGCATGTAGAGGTGGTCAAGACGACTTGCTGAAGTGCAGACCGAGCATCAGAACGGGGAAGAAAGGGGATTTAAGGGACTTTGAACGTGGCGTGGTTGTTGGTGCCAGATGGGCTGGTCTGAGCATTTCAGAAACTGCTGATCTGCTGGGATTTTCACGCACAACCATCTCTAGGGTTTACAGAGAACGGTCCGAAAAAGAGGAAATATCCAGTGAGCGGTCAGTTGTGTGGATGAAAATGCCTTGTTGATGTGAGAGGTCAGAGGAGAATGGGCAGACTGGTTCCAGATGATAGAAAGGCAGCAGGAACTCAAATAACCCACCAGAATCTCTGAGGAACGTTTCCAACACCTTGTTGAAAGTCTGTCATGAAGAATCAAAGCAGTTCTGAAGGCAAAATGGGGTCCAACCTTTTACTAGCAAGGTGTACCTAATAAAGTGAAGCCTCTGGCATATTTCACTGTAGGTAGCTTTTAGTAAACACTGCTTGCTTGGCTTGGCAGCAAATCAACAATATTACTATGTACTATATTTAACCCCATAAAAACCCACATTAGATCACATGCAGCTCAAGTCTCCACTGAAAAGTCCATCAATCTGAAGTCTTCAAGACAAACAGACAATTGCTAATCGACTCCTTAGCAAACATAACAAGCCCAGTCAGAGCATAACTTACTTTGCACTGTTTAGCTGGGAAACGCATGTTTTGACAGGTTAAATGGTTTGTTGATCAGTTGCGACTGCATGTATAAGACATAAACGACCAGTGTATAGTAACTGCACAAACTGTATAGTAACACATATTTGGATGGCAGCTTTATTTTATTTTCATATATTTTACCAATTGCTTCATCTTTTCCTCCTTATTGTGTATTTTTGCTAACATTGAAAGCCATGTGAAGCCTAGGCTTGGGTGGCATGATGGTAATAAGGTATACCATGGTATGTAAAAATGATGATGGTATTTGTGTCAAATTTCTATTCCACATCTGAATAGATAAATAAATCGCTACTGTCGGAACCAAGCCTAGCATATATAGCATATAGCCAAAATGTTAACTTTACAGGAGGAGGAAAAAACTTACTTTACTTTTAATGTAAAAGTCAGTGGAACCAGACGTTTTATCCGAGTCATTTTGAGTCATTTCTTTTGGTGCATTCATCACGAAATTTGCATACAAAAGAGCAATAGACGGGATCAAATTATGATAAATGACAAAAAAAGTGGAGATATGAGGTTTTGTTCCAATAACAGCGAAATTACTAGTGTTGCACTTAAACGCAGTATCAGTGGTGGGGATACCGTTAACCATGACTGATACCAGCACTTACTGACACATGCTTGGCAGCACTTAACAAGACGTCAGTAATGTGAGATGACAAGCAGCAGTAAAAATGCTCATTGCAGAATCTGTGACGACAGTATTTGGTGTGAAAAACATACTAACAGATCCGCCTCTCTGAACAGCTGAGCTGCTTCCCTCAGTAATCACTCGTCTGCCACTGTGGGGTCACTTACAGTCTGAGTTAATGTTACTGAGAGAGTGGAAGGAACTGCTGGACTCTCAGTGGATTCCTTTAGCCTTGATTTAGTCTTTAGCACAGCATTCCACTAGCCGGGCCTGTGCGACTCGCCTTTGGTGTGCCTCCATCAGCTCTATCACTCAGCAGAGGGGTCTTGTGGCCCGTCACTTCAACCAAGCCAGAGAAACGCACTAAAAGTCACCAATGACCACATGAATAATGGTGACATTTACTGAACTGATGCTCAGAGATGCTGCACGAGTGAAAAAGACACATGTCTGAGAGAAACGACTCGAGAAATTCGGACATGTTTTTGAGCCAAAGAAGCTGCTGTGTTCTGATGTGTAAACACCACAGGATTATCTGTTTACTGATCAGTTCTATTTTAACTGTTTTACACAATAAAGATATACATTTGCTTAAGTTGTTAAACTTGGTTCTGACTGCTAATTATGTAATAGTAAATACAAAAGTACACAGTAAATATGCAAAAATGAATTTTCTTGGGAATCTAATAAATATAGCCCAACAAGATAATGGCAACTAGCCAAGCCGAGTGTTTTATTTATGATACAGAACACAGATTTTACCAAAATAGAAAGGTTTACAAATATAACTGTATAAATATCAGGACTTACAGATAGAGTTAGTATCAATATCGGTACTCGGTATTAGCTGATACTAAAGGATCAGGTATCAGTATCGGTATCGGAGCGGAAAAGTGTCATCAGTGCATCTCCAATTAATGCATTGCACTCACTTCTTTTATAGAGGCCTCACTGATTAGAGGTGTGGGGGAGCTCACTGACAGGTGGAGCTAACAGAAAGAAGGCAGAGGCAGGAAAAATCTCAGGAAAACTAAAACTGCGCTGTTCTGGAATACCTTCATCTAAGATTGTGGCAGTGGAGAACACAAAACTAACAAAACTAGAATCTGCTTCTTCGAATTTTCCCATTCCACTTGATATTTGTCATTTTTTTAGTACCATACAACCACTTTTACTATTTTAAGCTTTAATTAATTTAATTAACTTTTTTTCAAAGTCTTTTCTGAATGTGTAATTTGTCTGTAGCAGCTTGTTTTATCATGAAAATGCCTTCAGGTATTGTGATGTTATTATTATAGGGGCTTTTTCAAGGTGGTTGTTTCTGTTTTGAAACAGATTTGAGTCC
>NC_051215.1:3996878-4031878 GCF_015220715.1 Pygocentrus nattereri
AAATCTAAAAATGCTCAGTAATCAGTTTTCTGTTGCTGTGAACTCTTACTCTGATTTCTTTCAGATGTTTCACTCTGAGCATGTGCGAAAACAGACAGCAGTACCAGAAATAAGCGAGCAGCGTCGCCGTGAGACGCAGCAGAACACTTTAGGAGAGATGCTGAAACCAAATACATGCTTGAGGAAATGAAGGATTTATATATTCTATATATTCTAGATGAAGTATGTATGTTCACGTAAAGTGGTGCGAGGTTTCAAGAGTTTTACCTTACGTTCACGTCACGTCTTCCTCTGTGAGTTTATTGGCTGGTTGTAAAGCAGAAATCTGATTACTGTCTGATTCATGTAGACCTGAGTTTCCCATTGTCTGATTACGCAAGTGCATGTAAACATGTTGATCAGACTACAGACTAAATCTGATTTTCTGCAGTTCTCGGATTATCAAGTGCATGTAGGCACACTAACTGTAGACAACGTCCTGCAGAACCATTGCATAAAAGCAACAGAACACTCGATGATGCAGTGTGTTATTGCGAATAACATCATGGCTCTGATTGTCTACAGCACTTGCTTTCGGCTCATGTCTGTGAACACACTTGTGACTATTCCCCTGTAAATGTGGTGCTACTCTTTCCATCTGATTCAACTTATCAAACCTCAGAAAACAAAATATTGTGATACATAACCTGTAGTGTGAAGATGTCTTCAAACATTGTGATATATGTTCACCACATTGCCCATCCCTAGTCTTGAGGTCAAAGCAGAGTGGACGTGTTTGCTGTAATTGTAGTTCTGTTACAGGCCTATTTGTTGGGTGCAGTGGATTTCCTGCGTTCTGCTTTGGGATCCTGTTTTCATTTCTATGCCAGATCAGTCACCTCAAACACACCCGCACACACACTGAAGCCAAATGTCTTAGAGGGGTCATGTCTCAGCCTGCCCACCAACTCATTACAACTCACAGCACTCGCCAGAAATGTTTAGTTGTGTGTGTTTCACAATTTTCTTGCAGCTCAGGAGAACAAATCCTCCTGTGTCCTTCTGGTTACAATCACAGACTGGATGAGTAAAGGGCAGTAGGTGGGTCCAAAAAAATATTTGATCTGCTTTAAAGACTAAGACAAGAGCCATTTAAAAAAATATCCTAAACAGATGATGCAATTATGCTTGAGTATTAAAGGGGCATCCATGAAAGGCAGAGTCTTTTATGAGTAAGGATATGTGGCTTCTTGCCACCTTGCCAAAAATGTGAAATCAACATTCCTCGATGAGGAATTGCATGGATTTTTGGGAATCTTGAGCTCATCTGAAATAGACTGATGCACAGTGAAAAAGTGTATTGTGGTCTAACGAGACCACCCTTCAGACTGTTTGTTGGAATAATGGTTCTGTTCACCAAGGAAACGAAGAAAAGGACCATGTAGATTGTTACCAATGTAAAGTTCAAAGTCAACCACTGTCATGGTGTGGCATATTAGTGAGGGACTTAAACATCTGTAAATGCACCATTAACACTGAAAATATCCCGATATTTCCGATTTTGGAGCGAAATATGCTGCCTTCTAGACGTCGTCTTTTTCAGGGATGTCCATGCTTTAAAGCCAAGATACATTCTGCTTGTGTTGCAACAGAATGGCTGAGCAATTCATGGGATTGCTAGATCGGCCTGATTGCAGTCCATGGAAAACACAAAATATGACAACAAAAGCCTTGTATTTTGTAAATTGTATAATTTGCATTTAAAACTGCTGATGAGCTGCACGTATCAAATTTTGAACGAGTGTATATTTGCAAAACAATTGATGTAAAACATTAAATATGATGTTTTTCTAGCTACTTATTTAATTAATGTTTAATTTCATTTTAAATTTAATAAAGATCTAGCTTAATTTACAAATCGCTGCTTCCTGTCTTCATTAGCACTTCTCATACGGCCTCAATGTTTTTGGAACTGAAGTTTGTACAGGAGGCTTCCAAAGTGTAAGTGGCTGTTGTGGGTGTGTGTCTACGTGTGAGCAGTGTGTGTGTGAGAAAGACTGAGAGAGCCTCACTCATTAATCACTGTCTCAGTCAGCCTAACATAAACAGACATTATTTCGATGGAAACTGTACTTATGGAAGGACCCGTTTGTGTTTGTGTATGTTGTGTCTGTGTGTTTATGTGTGGTGTGTGTGTATGTTTCACACCCCGTAATAATCTGTGGAGATCTCTGGAGCTGGTGAGGCCCAAGAGCAGCGAGTTTCTCTCCTACCGATGAGTGAGAAACAGTTTCCGTTCATTATGATATTGTAGTCTTAAAGCTAATCACCAACAATAGCATCCCCTGCTGTACAAGAAAGGCTCTGCAGTGCGATCACAGAAGAGCTATATAGTATACAAACGTTTTAAATGGAGATAGAAGCACCGCTGTTTCTTACAGTGGTGTAAGTAGGATCTTATGGGCACCAGTGAAAAATAATGAGTGGGTCCCCATGAACAAAAATGACACTTGTGCCAAAATCATTATTTATTTACTCACATTTGTGTTGTCTTAGGCATGCACTGCTACCCAGTACCATTTAACATTAACCTAAAGGATGATATTGTTTACATAGACTGTCTGTTTAGGACATTAAATAATGGGTATATCATGTTGCAAGTGGTTTCAAGTGGATCTGGTTTCCAGGGATGAGGTGCATTATGAATAAGTGTAATATATACAGAGAAGGGAAACAAAGCATTCAGACACTTTTGATTTTGCTACTAAGAAGCACATCTAAAATTTGGAGGCATTTAAACAGGAAAACAGTGTCCTAAACTGTGTACAATGTGCAGCTCATCATGTATTTAGAAAGAAGTGTTGATTCCAAGATCAGCCCAAGAACATCACACCCACAGTGAAGCATGAAGGTGGGAGCATCATGGTATGGGGCTGTTTCTCCGTAAATGGTACAGGGGCATTACATGTCATTGAAGATGAATGGAAAGGTGTACAGAGGCATGTCAGAGCACAATTAAATCTCATCAGCCAAGAATCTGAATCTGAGGAGAAGATGGACATTTCAATAAGACAACAATCACAAACATACAGACGGGTTTCCAATTGGCATGGTGTAGCCCAGGGGTCGGGAATATACAGCTCTGGAGCTGCCTGCGACTCTTTAACTGCCCTGTTGTTGCTCCACAGCTGAATCAGATCAGTAGGTAAAAATAAAATAATCCTCCTTTACAGTAAAATAAAGCTCTGCTGATCCTTCAACACAGTTTAACAGTAAATGGTCTTAAACGCTGGAGTTAATGTAGAACTGCTGATTCACACTTTAATCCTGAAGGTTGGTCACCATAGCAACGCAGACAATGAGTATCACCTAGCTAGTAGCTAACGAAAATACAAAGAGAACGATTTAAGATGAACATCAATAATTCGGAGATGAAAGGATTTATCTGTGCATCCATCCCCCTGACCCCAATGATGGCCAGGAGAGGCACAAAGTCAGGGTCCGAACTCCTGTTCCACAGCTCAAGTGTGAAAAGGACTGAGAAATCTAGTTGTGAACCACTGAAAAGTATCAAGCTTCATTTTAATTGTTTGTGTTTGTTAGCAGTGAAAATTAAAATTATATGGCTATAAAATTGAAGGTAGAAGGATGAAGGTAGCAGCTACCTTCAACCCAGCCTCCAGCGTCCTTCCTGTGCCTGGGGTAGCACAATGTATGCTGCAGGCTCTTCTTAATATTTGGGTTGCTGACTTAATATTTGGGTTGCTTGAATACCATTGAAAATTTATGGACTGTAATACTGCAAGTCCTCCAGAAGGACCCTGATACCCTTAGGACAAAATAAGACAGTTTGTCAAGAGGAGTGACCTACAATTAAACCCCAAGTGGCACCCGGCACCATGGCAACCACCCAGGGCAACTTCCCTCTGCCCCCTAGCAGTTCTGCCCAAAGTAGTGTAGTGTATTTTGTCTCAAGATATCATCAACTAGGAGGAGTTTGTGAAAAAATGGAAACTGCTTTTGTGTAGGTTGTATGATTTTTCCTTCCCTCAGGATATCTCAGAAATGTGAAGCATTCTTAACTTGTGACATGAGTCAATGTAATTTTTAATTTTTAAAAGTAATTTTAAAGCACTTCTAATAGTTGATTAGTCATGATTTTTTAATACAATGCAGAAATTTTAAAAAATTCAAGGAGATCCAACAGCAGCATGTCTTAATTACACGCAGCACTTTGGCCACCTATTGTGAAATGGCAGAAATGAAGAACCTGCCCAGCAGGCCTGAAATATTAAAGCTCCAAAGGCAAAGGAGGCTAAGTGTGCTGCGTATCAAATCTCGCAGAGAAACGGCGCCGATCCAGGAGCAGATCTTTCACATCTTTCACAATGTGATGATCAGGAGGACATACACTCTAATTCTAAGAGCTGATCCCAGAGCAGTCCTCTCATTGTGAAAGTACAGATCTCCTCCTCCATGGACATTTAATCCAGACAAAACCAGAAAGTCTTCGGGGCAGGGTGGAGAGACGGGACCCGACCTGACATCCTCCAGAACAATGACTGATATCTGGCTTTGTGTCACCAGCAAGCTGCTCCATTCACCCATACAATGCAACAGCCTCACATAGACCGCAGAGGTTTGAAGCGATGTGATGGAGAGATAACAGATCTAGTTTAGCACAGTTCCTCTCCAGGTTTTGTTTCGGATAGCTGTGGGCAGTAGATATAGACTTGTTTATTAAAGGCCAGATCTTACATGGATCCTAGAGTGGATACTAGAAGCGGCACATGAGCCTCAAGAACAACAGGAGCTTGTCATGTTGTTAATTTTGTGTTTTTATGTTATTTCCTGACATTTTATTACATATTGTGCCCTGTTATGACTCGTTATCACATTATCTCAGTGTTACCAGCCTTGTCTCATGTTATATATGTTGCACATATCCTGTTACCTCCTGTTATTTCTGTTACACCTTGTTATTCTATTAGCTCCTTTTACCTTGTTACATATATCTCCTTTTGTCTCCTTTTGTCTCCTTTTATCTCTCCGTTATGCCCGTTACACCCCATTACTTTATTATCTCATGATGCCTTGTTACACATATCCCCAAATCTCCTGTTACTTTGTTACACACTGTAACCCTATTGTCATCTGTTACCTTGTTAAACATAACCCCTGTTATCTCCTGTTACTTTGTTACACACTGTAACCCTAACATCTCCTGTTAACCTGTTACACATCTCCATTGATATCTCCTGCCTTGCTGCAGAACAGTGGGCAGGGCCTGGGCAGTGGAGCTCGGCACTCGCTTCCCGCTTTCGTGCCTGACATCCTCCTCCTGCCGTCACTCGCGTCCCTCGGCGGTGGTCGGGATTTGCATGCCCTCCCTCTCTCACTCACGGCTCTCTCCCTGCCATCCTCGTCCGTCACTGCTCAGCGTCGGGCTCCACTTTCCCGCCGGCTCTCGCGGATGTCATCTCCTATTGGCACCAAGCATTATACCCTTTTGTGCTCTGCTACCGTCTGTTGTCCCCTATTTACCCTCAGAACCCCCTGTTATCCTGTTACCCACGGGTTACACCAGCCATCATTATGAGACCATGTTCATGAGATCATGTTTTACTATACTTCTTTTTTCTTCATCGAATCGTCCACAGAATGTTTTCACTTGGATTCAGAAAACAGATCATGGGTTTTTCGATGCCCAGTGGACAAAATAAAGACCTCTCATATTAATATTCACAATCTTTTTCATCTCTCTCCACTCACACACACTTCAAAGCGTAACAGGCTTAGCTTCGTGTACACATCTGAGGGTAAATGTGTGTAAGCTGAATGAGGATGTGGGTGTGTGAGTGTGTGCTGGTATATATGTATATATGTGTGTGTTCCCACATCAAAGCTGAAGAACAATGGCTCCTCTATGGATACCCACCATACGGACAGGTGTGAGTGTGGAGGGCAGCGTAAAACCCTCTTCTCTCTTTGTCTTTACCTTCTTTTTGCCTCTGCAGTCTGATCGGTTGTATTTCTTCACTATCCTAATTCGGCTGTTTCTTCTCGTCAGTTTTGGTTGTTCTTATGTAACTGAGAGCGAACAGCAGGTCATCCCCCTCTGTCTGAACTCTCTGAACTGAGCGCAGTCACAGTGTAAACAGCGAGACTGGGTTTTACGATGACATCCTTTTTATTTGCACGGTTCTCAGTTTTGCTTGGAATATCATATTATAGGGTTCTTCTTACTGGTGAATAGGTGGGGTTGGGGGGTCTGCATGTGTCTGAGAGTTAAAAAAATACCAGAAAGTGTAGGTTGGGCACATACAGGGAACAACATTGCTCCTCAGAATGTTTTAATATATTGCAAGGCATATCACAAATGCTATATGTAGTGACATAATCACAATAAATAGTATTTTATATATATTGAGTTAACTAGAACATTGATTTATTGAGTTCCATTGATAGAGGTATAAATAATTAGCTCCATTTAGAAAAAACTTTATGTGGGTAAAATGTTCTTTTTTTTTTAATTGCAAACACCTAAAATATGGCAATGTGACTTTTTCCCTAATATTGCTCAGACCTAATATGTAGACTGAGAGAAAGTCATTGAACTGAGTACCTTTGACCCTCTCGCTCTCTCTGCTTGAGTACATAGTGGGTCATTTGCACCAAAACAGAGAGAGAGAGAGGGAGAGGGAGAGAGAGAAAGAGAGAGAGAGAGAGAGAGAGAGAGAGAGAGAGAGAGAGAGAGATAGCCTCAGTTATTGGGAAACCATCAGACTCATAGGACATCAAAACTACTGAGCAAACACTCAGACAAACTCATGTGGTTGTGAAGTAATCATGGTTCAGTTTCATGATGCTGTTATCTTGGGAATTGCCCAATCACTGCCAGCCAATCACAACACATCTGCTGTAATACATTAATAATACATTATAATACATTATCCAATGAGGACCCCTCTGGGAGGGTGGGGAGCTCTTGATATGCCTATGATGGCAGAATTCTTATGATCTTCACTGATTTGATGGCTGCAATATAAAGATAGTTGGCACAGTTGCATCTTTACCACATTACCTTTTAACAACATTCAGTCGATGTTTGGGAACTGAGGACACCAATTTTTGAAGTTGCAAAAGTAGAATTTTTGCCCATTCTTATTCTTATTTCACATTAGCTTGACATTTCTGAAAAAGACGTTGTCTAGATGGCAGCATATCGCTGTTAAACAAAAACTTTGTGTCTCCATTTTTGTTGATTTTCAGTTTTTGACATAATTTGATAATGCATGTTGGCCTTTATATTATGTGTAAATTTCATGAAGGATGGACCAAAGTAAATGGCCAAATTACTTGGATAAAAGTCTGGTTCCATTGACTTAAACTGAAAGTAATGTAGGTTTTTTGCTTCTCCTTTAAAGTTACCATTTTTGGAGATATGAGGTTTTGTTCCGACTGCAGCGATATGTTGCTGCAAAATGCGTACACAACCCTTATAGCATAAACGGTGCAAGTTCATTACTAATTCCTCTCCCCATACCATGTCAGATGCAGGCATTTGAACTTTGCTATGGAAACAATGGAGAAGGTCCTTTTCCTCTTTGGCTCGGCGAACACAACATGCATTATTTCCATAAACAATCTGGAAGGTTGACTTCCACTTTGAGTCAGTCCATCTCATATCAGCTTTGGCCCAGTGAAGTCGGCGGCGTTTCTGGAAGTTGTTGAAATATGGCTTCTGCTTTGTGTAGTTTTAACTTGCATTTATTGATGTAGTGACGAACTGTGTTTACTGACAAGGGCTGTCTGAAGTCTTCCCAAGCCCATGTGGTTGTATTCACTAAAAGTCATAGGCATTCAATGTTGGTTTCCACCTTTACACACAAAGATTTCTGAACTGTTTAATAGCGTTTTGGACTGTAAATGATGAAATCCCTAAATTCCCAGCAATCATGGGTTGAGAAATGTCCTTAAACTGTTGGACTATTCGCTCATACAGTTTTTCACAGAGTGGCAAACCTTGATCTATCATTGCTCGTGAAGAACTGAGCCTTTCATGATTGCTCCTTTTATACCCAGTCATGATGACATCACCTGTTACCCATTCACCTGTTTACCTGTGGAAGATTTAAAAACAGGTCACAACCCCTGTCGCAACATTTTGGAAAGTGTTACAGGCATCAAATTTGGTATGATTGTATACTTACAAAAATCTGTAAAGTTGATAAGGTAAGATTTTACATTTTAAATATCTTTATGCTCTTTTCACTTATAAAGACATTTTAGAAATCACTGCTTTCTGTTTTTATTTGCACTGTACCTGCCGTCCCAACTGTTTTTGGAATGGAATTTGTATCATGCAGTTTACCCATCTGGAAGCTTCTGCACCAGTTTCATCAGGTTTTTAATTTAATTTTTCACCTAATTTTAAAAGTCCCAGTGTAGTGTCTAACACAGTAATGGTGACACATGTTCTAGTAAGACAGTAAGTGTTTCTGCTGAAATGTTTCAATATGCAACTTTATGAAGGGATTCTTAGAATGTTAAAACTGTTTTTTCATAGTTAAAAATTGCTTAATTTTCATAGAAATATTTATGTAATAATCACAATTTTCATACTTATGATTGAGCACACAGTGCAACTTTAGGTCAGCCTGATTTCCTATACATTAAAAATGTCCTTTAATATGCAATTTGCTAAAACTACATGATATGCATTTCTCAACAGTATATCATACGGGAAAAAGACAAATATTTGACATCAGGGAAATAAATGAAAAACAAGAAGAAGGTAGGATATGTGTGTGTGTGTGTGTGTGTGTGTGTATGTGTGTGTGTGTGTGTGATCTGAAACATTTCCTACTACATACAAAAATCAAAGCAATGCCTGTATGAATCCACTGAGCTGAAACAATAACTGAGCGTGATCAGACTGGCCTGGCAGAAGCTTCCATTCTGAATGGCTTTTAGTTATGAGGTCTATAACGGTCTTGACACTAGTTTAAGGAGCGCAGATATAATATATAAATATATAAATGGATATAAAACAAAACTAATTACATAGAACACAATAAAATCCCATTAAAGTTAACATGAATTTAAAAATTAACCTTTAAAGCATGACTCATCATTTCATACAGCACTGGGCAGAAATCAGGGACCACCTTTCAAAACAGAAAATATATATCTAACAGAAAATGACACTGAAGCCTCAACACTGCTGGAGCTTCACTGCTGATGAAAATCCCGCTGCACAGTTCTGACGGATTCACTCTCACTGACGTGGAGAACTGCTCAGGGGTCTCATCTCCTCGCAGACTGGAGGGAGACATCGTCCAGTGACGGTCAGAAACTCTATGACCCCCTCTTTCAGTTGGATTGTGATTGGTTCCTAGACGCCTCACGGCTGTAAAAATATGGCCCTTTGAAATCAGATGAATCTTTTTGAATCGCCCTGTGTAATTTCACATTCTTCAGTGTTCAGTGTGTCACTCTTTACCTTCACTACGGATCCCATTCTCTTCAGGTGACTCGCTTTGAGTTTCTCAAAGAAATCTGCAGACACGCCTCCAAAGTTCAGTCTTAGAAGCTGGTTGTATTTTCTCCTTCTCATGATCCAAGTAAGCACATTCTGTGGTGTTGAGGTCTGGACTCTGGGGTGGTCAGTCCATTGTTCGGTGTCTTCGTTTGATCTGTCCGTCTCCTTTTCTCAGTGAGGTTCTTCTTGATCAGCTACACGTCCTTTCAGACCCACAGCGCTGAGTGGTCTTCTCACATTGGAAGGATGGACAGAAACACCTGTGGATGTTTTCAGATCTGAAGCAGCTTGATCTTCTCCTCTCTCTCTCTCAGTGGAGCTACTGGAGTTACACACACACACACACACACACACACACACACACACACACACACACACACACACACACACACACACGCAGACATGCTCACACATCCACATTCACCGTCATTCTGCACTTTCACCTTCACTCGAGCAGTCTATCATTACAGAACACTTATGTGTTAAAACAGGACTTTCCCTTTAGCGTAACATGCAGGAAGACTAGGAGAGCTTCCGACTGATTCCTCACACAAACTGCCTTAGTCACTGGCTTCTGACCGGCTTCTGAAAGCAGCACTTTGAGCCGTAATTACTGCTCTGAATGCGCAGGCAAGGAATGCAGCCTCAGCTGTGAGTTAGGACCTCATGCTTGGCCCTTGTGTCTCCAAATCCTCTAGGTGTGTTATTAAGTATGAATCAGGCCATTAGGAGTCATCATTATCCTTATTATGTCATTAGTAATGATCAAAACCCTTTAGTAGACACGCAAGTGAGGAGATGTAGAGAGAAGAGATGAACAACCTAATTCAGTCATTTAAACGCATGTTTTAAAATGTGCATTTTTATGGTGCTCTTAAGCGCTGCAGCTGTCCAAGCTGTGGCCCTGATGTCAGGAGGTTGAAGGTTCAATCCCTGACGATGCCACAGCCATCCCAGCGTAACTGTCCTCTCTCTCCCTGGATGAGGAGAACCTTTCTCTCCGCCCATCACTCAGCGTGATGGCAGAATTAGCAGTTAGCCTTCTCTCCCGAGTGCATTAAGCTGTAGTATGAAAAGATGCTGTGGTGCTTTATGTGTTTGAGGAGAAAGCGTGTGCTAGCCTTTAGCTAGCCAGTTTGGCAGCGTCAGAGGGGAGGCCTAGCTAGTGAGTGGAGAAAAAGGAGGAGAAAAATGATAAAAATCCCAAAAAGGAGTTCAATTAAATAAGTTCAATTCATTTTTAACTGTTAAATCTAAATAGCAAAATCAGTAGAAGGAGCTTTGGGTGTGACCTTCTTCCCAGGTTTTAATTATTGTCACGATTGGCCCCTCCCAGTCCTGCATGTGCTTTCTTTGTTTTGATTCTTCCCTGTCCTGCCCCCTTGTTTCTTGACTCCGCCCTTGATTGATCTCACCTCTGTTATCCACCTGTGTCTTGTTAACCCTCGTTGTTTCCTTGTATTTAAGCCCTGTGTTTTCCCCTGTTAGTTTGCTGGTCATTGTTTTGTATTGTGGTGTTTACATCATTCTTCCAGCCTGTGTTGTGTGTTTTTCCTGTTTTCCTTTTTTTATGTCTGTCCATCTATCCGTGTTGGCTCTCTGACCCTGGACTGTTCTGACCCTGACTCTGGATTTGCCCCTAATAAATCTCACTACTCTCAGCATGTGTGTCGGCCTCGTTATCGCTCCCACACGTTACAATTATTAATTAAATCCATTTATTTGGTACTTAAATAATGCTTTATGATTTATGTAAGTACAAAGCCCTGCTGGCGACATCCCATGAAAATAAAACCAGTGCATGACTTAGTAAGGCATGGGAATGTGATAATTAAGCCTTGACCACAGCTTAATAAGTCATGATCTCATTCTTATGCCTTACTAAGTCGTGGCCATGCATTACGATCTTGTTCCCACACACTGATACGGCGTGGTCATCCATCGTTTTTGTTTATGTTACATTAATATTTAAATACTAATTATTTGGAATTTGCCTTTCAAATTGGTGTAAATTTAACTTACTAATTTGAAGTACATTTCTACACATAGTTCCAAAAACGTGTGTGGTCACAGCTTCTGTGATGCTGGCTCTTCCATTTGTGTGAGTCGGGTTCTTTTGCAGTTTACTGCTAGGCCGCACTGCCCTCTTCTGGACGAAGATGGTCACTGCAAAAGATGACGGATAAAGTTTGAAGCAAATCCCAGCAGTTAAGTTCCTTTCAGCAATTTAAGCACAGAGAGAAAAGAACCAACGTTCCTCCGGGGCCAAAACAGGAACGCAAGTAAAAATAATACAATATACACAGTGCAATAAATATGAAATAAATACAAAAACACTGGCCGTACACAGTAATGAGTGTATGTAGACTGTGCACAGCAGGATGTAACAGACTATGACAGATTAGCAGATAGCCTAACATATATCAACATAGCGGTCACTGAGGTAGCAACCAGAAAAACAGCAACAGAATCCAATATTTTGTTGACCAGATTTATAAATTACATTATGTTCAACCCCATTTCCAAAAAAGTTGAGACACTGTGCAAAATGTAAATAAAAACAAAATGCAAATTTGTTTTGTAGTATTTCCAATGTTTCATTGCTACAAAGACAACATATCAAATGTTAAAACTGAGAAATATTATTGTTTTTTGAAAAATATTGAATTTTGAATTTGATGCCAACAACATGTTTCAAAGAAACTGGGATGGGGTAACAAAAGACTGGTAAAGTTGCAGCAACAGGTCAGTAACATGATTGGGTATAAAAAGAGCATCTCAGAGAGGCGGAGTCTTTCAGAAGTGAAGATGAGGAGGGGTGGATGAGGATGGTGAAAGACAGCACCATCAAATAGTGTAACTGTCACGATTGGCCCCTCCCAGTCTCCTCATGTGCTTTGTCCTGGCCATGTGCTTGTGTTTACCTCCTGGTCTTCCATGTGCTTTTGTTTTGTTTTTTCTGTCCCACCCCCTTGTTTGGTTACTCCACCCCTGATTGTTCCCACCTGTGTTTCCACCTGTGTCTTGTGATCCCTTGTTAGCCCTCATGTATTTAAGCCCTGTGTTTGCCTTAGTCTGGGTTGGTCTTTGTAATGTTTGCTGTTTGAAAGCTTGTTCTGTTTAGATGTTGTTTGATGCTTGGTTGATGCTTGGTTGATGCTTGGTTGATGCTTGGTTGAGGTTCTGTGTTTTTGTTTATCGTGTCTGACCCGCATTATCTCCGTATTGGCTACTTGAACCTGGACTGTCATAACTACGACCCTGGATTTGCTCACAATAAAAGTCGCTTATCTCAGCATACACGTCAAATCTCTGTATGTAACAGACGAGGCCAAAAACCAGTGTTTGCTGGCCGTGATCTTTGGGCCCTCAGGCAGCACTACATTAAGCACAGACAGGATTCTGTAGTGGAAATCACTGCATGAGCTCAGAAGCACTTCTGAAAACATTTAAATATTTTAAACTCTGACATACAAAGAAGAAAACAGATGTAATCAGGATCAAGAAATGCTGCCACCTTCTCTGGGCCTGAGCTCATTTAAAATGGACTGAGGGGAAACTGAGGGGTCCGTCGAATCAACGTTTGAAATTCTATTTGGAAATCATGGACACTGTGTCCTCCGGGCTAAAGACCACTCAGCTTGTTATCAGTGCACAGTTCAAAAGCCAGTATGAATGATTATATGGGGGTGCAATAGTGCACATGGCATGGGTGACGTGCTCATCTGTGAAGGCACCATTGATGCTGAACAATATATACAGGTTTTGGAAACATATACTGCTATCCAGATAGACTTGTAGCATTTGTTACAGCAGAGTTGATCACTGTAATGATCTTCTTACTGGACTTCCTAAGAAAACAATACATCCTTTACAACTCGGACAAAACGCAGCAGCATCTTAACAAAAACAACACAAAGGGATCAGAACAGAAATCACTCCTGATTTAGAAAAGCTGGCGACCTGTATCATTCATCATAGATTTTAAAGCTCTGCTACTAGTTTTTAAGGCTCTAAATGACCTTAAAGCACCACTTACATCCCAGAGTGTCTGTCTGTTTATGATCTTAGATCTGCAGACACTGACCTTCTGCAAACACCTTCTGTAAAGCACAGAAAACGTGGATACTTTCAGTCATTCTAAACTGTGGAGCTCAGTTCCACCTTTTATTAGACAGTCAAGCTCAGTGCTCACTTTTAAGAAGCACCTAAAAACGTATCTCTCTTGCTCCACGTTTAATAAAAACTCTGTCTCATGGTTTTTATCTTTTAATTTAATCTGTGTCATTTACTTATGTAATTCTAAATGAACACATAATTTGTTGCATCACTGTTAAGCTTTGTATTGCACTTTGAGCTTTCTAAGCTGCCACCGGCTTGAAAAGTTATATGCTATATGTTTATTGTGTCAATTGCATTGATATCAGTCCAGTGCTATCATCACTTCATTGGCTGCCTGTTAAATTCTGTATTGATGATAAAATTCTTTTAAAATTCTTTTATTGACGCTCCTGAGTACCTACACGAGCTTATTTCCCATTACGAGCCATCATGACTACTCAGATCCCAGAGTTCTGTCTTATTAATAGTTCCCAGAATTCAGAAGGTTTCAGCTGGGGGAAGAGCCTTATAAAGCCCCCAAACTCTGGAATGATCTTCCAGAAACTGTTCGGGACTCAGACACAGTCTCAATCTTTAAGACTAGGCTGAAAACGCACTTGTTCAGTTTAGCTTGTGGTAGTTAATTGTTCCCCCTTAGATAAAGGCGGCAGATCCAGGGGTCCATGGACACAGGGAATTATAGTAAACTGAGACGCTGGTGCTGTCGTCCCGCTGCTCGCACGTGGTCACTCAGGCTTGTGGACGGTGGAGCAGAGGGATGCCCGACTGTTTCAGAGTGCTGCCGTGTCTGTGTGTCCTTCTGGTTCTCACCTTTTAGTTAAGCTGTCATAGTCAGATCTGCCGGAGTCGTTAGCCACACTCTGGAATTGTTAAGATTCCCTATTTTACACAGCCCCAAACAGAACAAAACTAATTCCATCGCCCTGCTTTTTTCTGAGTAAACGACCGCCCACATGTCCGGCCGGACACTGATGGACGACTGGCTGTTGAGCTCTCCTGCTACCCACTTCAGACCAGCTGCCCACGCCCCAGCTACCGCCACCTGCCTTGGACTAGCTGCCCACCCTACATTGATGTTTTCATAGATTCCTGGCAATCACTACTAATAATAGTGCTACTATTAATATTAGCAGTATAATAACTCTGTAGGTAGCTTGACCAGCGGAGGATGTCTTTACTGGAATTCTGTGAAGCTGCTTTGTGAGAACATCAAATATAAAAAACATTACAAATTGTCAAAAACTGAAAAACGACCAAAATGGGGATACAAGGTTTTCTTATATATATTTCTTATATATTGTTATCAATTTGTCAATCATGATCAAATATCTGCTCTTTAGCTCACAAGGTATGGCTTAAAAAATTAGAAACCAATTCAAAAGAATTTCTCCACTTTTCAATGAGCTGATTGGAGAATAGGTTGCATGCATAAGTTATATCAAACTTTCATTTATATGCAATATATTTGTGAGATGAAAAAGATCAGCTCAGAGTCGGAGAGGAAGTTTGTGATCGTTCCCACACATCAACAGATGGGAAAACAGAAAACAGACGAAGAAACTTTACTATTTCTAACATGCTGTCTTTGTTTTAGAGGCACAAACAGCTTCATAATAATGAGTTTCTCGTTTTGGTGTCTCAGGAGCTTAAAGCATATTTGCACGCAAGTTATTAAATCTTAGCCAAACTTCAGTCAGAAATTAATGTAATTAGAATGAAACGATCTTGTTTAACACAGGGTTCAACCACAGTTATGAGGACTAAAAATAAAACAAGAAAGTTTGTCGTTAAAAAACGCAGTGACATTTTGGAAATTTGAGGTGATGGAAAAGTTTTAGGATCAGTGGATTTTTTGGTGTCCAGTCCATTTGTCAGTATTGTTTGTGGCCACTGTGTACTTTATGACAAAAAAAGCCTCTTGACTTGACTTTGTATCTTTTCATAACCTTCTTCTTCTTCTTCTTTCGGCTGCTCCCTTTAGGGGTCGCCACAGCGGATCATCTGCCTCCATCTTGCCCTATCCACTGCCTCCTCTACTTTCACACCAACCATCTCCATGTCCACCTTCACTACATCCATAAACCTTCTCTGAGGTCTACCTCTTCTCCTTCTACCCAGCAGCTCCATCTCCAACATTCTTTGCCCAACATATCCACTATTGCTCCTCAACACATGTCCAAACCATCTCAACCTGGCCTCTCTGGCTTTATCTCCAAACTGCTCCACCTTCACTGTCCCTCCCTCTGATCTGCTCATTTCTAATCTTGTCCAGCCTTGTCACTCCCAACGAAAATCTCAGCATCTTCATCTCCGCCACCTCCAGCTCAGCCTCCTGTCTTTTAGACAGAGCCACAGTCTCCAAACCAGACATCATAGCAGGACGCACTACTGTCTTGTAAACCTTCCCTTTCACTCTTGCTGCTATCCTTCTGTCACACATCCGCCCTGACACCCGTCTCCACCCACTCCATCCTGCCTCTAAACAGAACAGTAAAATAAAAGCCTGGAGACGAGACGGGGTGTGTGGAGTCAGTACAGCTTAGAAAATATCATTACAGTAGACTAAAGGTACTGAGATGCACCCTTGAAGGTTGCACCCCAGTGAAAGCGGGTAACTCCCCCCGATGACCGAGAGTTTCAGAGAGTGTATCTGCCAGCAATGCAGGCCAAACTGGTGAATGTGAAAACTGTAAAATAACATGTAAAATGTATCCAGAGCATGAAAATAGCACAACACACAAAACGTCCTGAACGAAGACACACAGTGAAATACGAAAATGAAGAGGTGAAATGTCACTGATCAAAAGCCTCAAAGAATGTTGGGTAGCTCCGCCCCCTGTGCTACAATGTTCATATTATTTAAGTCTGACAGTTTCTGTTGTTTATTTGAGATGAAAATGAGACGGTAAAATGGCAAGTAAAAATAAGTAACATATCTCGGACAGAGATCAGACTTTTAATGCATAATTACAGTTTATTTCCTGAATTTCACATATTGGGGGGAAATAAAGATAAAAAGGGGGCTGAGTGAAAGTTAGGACAGATTTTATATTTTATTTTCTGAAATTTTAAAAATTTGAGTTAATTTTCATTATGTGAAGATAAGTAACACGTCTTCAACAGAGAGCAGACTTTTAATAGATAATTACAGTTTTTATTCCTGAATTAAAAGTGAGCTCTGCAAAAGTTATGGCATATTTTAGATTTTATGTTTTCAGAAATGTTAAACAAAAAAAAAGTTAAAAATAAAATTAAAAAATGGAAAATGCGCTGTGCAAAATTTATGGGGCATTTTATATATCATCTATTATTTTTTCATGAAAATGTAAACTTAGATTTTTAAACACAATCAGACATTAGAAATTGCCCTCTAAAATTTGCAGAAAAATGCATATTTAAAAATAGACGTTAAATTATTTTGCTTTGAAAACAAAAGGTTCAAACTACAACTGTTATTTGACTGTAAATATAAAGTTGTCACATGATATTTTTTACTGGAATTTCTAGCCATGAAATTGTTGATATTGGGGTCTGGTTATAGGTTGGGATCTGGTTATAAGCGAACATGCAGTTCTAAATGACCAACAGGTGGTGCTGCAGTAACATAGGTTGACCCTTTAGTAGCGTAACGGCGCCAAACACTCCTCAGAGCCCTCTGAGCGCTCAGACCCGAAGACGATGTTAGTGCCAAGCGTTCTGACTGATGTCTCTCTGCTTAAGTAATAAATGATGATTGCGCTACAGCCTGTTTGGATGGTCCTTTAGCTAGTATGACGTCATCAGCAGCCAGCAAAAACACAAAAATAAGAAGATTTGATGATCCTAATTGGGTTCTTTCGCAAAATAAAATTGCACCATTGCCAAACACACAAAAAGACACACTCTAGAGAGAGTATGGGAATATCTCTCTCTGTAGAAATGGACTCAGCTCGACGTTAATGACTCCCATGGTGATGCATGTTGACGTGGGTTTCACCAGCACCAGGCTTAATTGCGGGCCTCTCTGAATAATACCAGGCCTCTAATGGACCGAACCTCAGGGTAGAGGCAGAGCAAAATGATTCTGGAGACAGAAAACAAGAGAAGCAGGGGCAGTCACTGGGGCAGGACTCTCAAGGGTCCATCTAAGTACCTTTAGTTAGGGAGCATAAGATTAAGATACCCTTATTAGTCCCACAATGGGGAAATTTCACATCCGCAAACTACCCATTCATGCAGTTAAACACCACATACACACCAGTGAAGACACACACTAGGGGGCAGTGAGCACACTTGCCTGGAGCAGAGGGCAGCCCTATCTGCAGTGCCCAGGGAGCAGTTGGGGGTTTGGTGCCTCACTCAAGGGCACCTCAGTCACATCCCGTCGGCTCAGGGGATTGAACCAGCGACCTTCTGGTCACAAGGCTGG
This sequence comes from Pygocentrus nattereri, assembly GCF_015220715.1. Classification (NCBI taxonomy): domain Eukaryota; kingdom Metazoa; phylum Chordata; class Actinopteri; order Characiformes; family Serrasalmidae; genus Pygocentrus; species Pygocentrus nattereri. Next base: position 4,014,932 of record NC_051215.1, read on the forward strand.
CTCCCTAAACTCCAGCCCATCGCTGCCCCTTAACTGTACCATAATCCACACACCCCGCCTCGCCTCGCCTCCAGGCTTTTCTTCTACTGTTCTTTTTTAAAACATTCTGTCATGAAAAGTACAAATACCAACTTTTCACCTGGAGAAACTGATTTAAGGATCACAATCAGACCTTAAAACCACTGCTGGACCTTTGAGGGCACATTTACACTGTTTCTACTTTGATGAAATGAAAAAGTTCCTGCACAGAACCTTCATTTCCAACAATGTACTAAAGTATAACCCCTGCAGCTCCTCCTCCTTCCCATCTAACCTCCCTTCCTCCTAATCTCCACCTTCTGTCTTCCTTTTCTATTTGATAACTCGTTTGTTGGCATCACAATGTGCAAGACTCTCCAGAAATAGATCCAACTCTCAGCTTTATTAAACTGTTTCCAAATTAGCCCAATCAGGCATCAGAGAGGACTGCACTGCATATTAGAAGGACTTCATAATGAGAGCGGCTTGTGCTTCTTCCAAGCTTTCATTGTTTAGTCATATTGTCTTTTAATCAAGTCTCTGTTTCTGTGATACACGCCTGTCAGACTCCTCTGCATGTGCTCCCTGATCTTCACAGCAGTTCCACCATATGACTCATAAACCTCATGTGCTGGGCCTGAGAAACGGAGCCAACTTGACAATATGTACAGATCATTAAATCTGGTCTAAATATCCACTATCTCTCCTTTTGAGATGGCCATATGGATATTATAAGATTATAAAACTTATTTCTAGATGTTTTTACAGGTTTAAAGTCATTGGCAGATCATTTTGCTGGTTTCAGGCGTATTTTTTAAGCAAAATATGCCAATATATTGAGATTATTTTACTTCATAAAATAGCTCAAAACAAGTAAAACCATCTAGATATGAGTTCAATAGTCTTATTATAAGCTTACAACATCGTAAAATGAGGAATATTAGATATATTGACTAGATTTAAGACAATTTTACTTTACTTTTTACTGGCGTTGTAGGAATAGGGTGTAACACCAGTGACTCCAGTGATATTCTGGTTAAAGCAAAAAATATATATCAAAAGAGAATGCTCGGATATCAAGATACCAAGTTTCCTCAAACCAGGATCATCCCCGACTCCAACCCTGCGCAATTTACGATTTCAATCCTGTGCCTGTGGAAAGCTTTTCCATGAGCAGCGGAGAGAGAGAAGAGAGAGAGCGACAAAAGATCCCTGTCCTAAGCCTTTGGGCAGCCTGTAGCACTCCGCTGACTTGTATTAACCTTTTATCTTTGCTTATTGTCACTGAAAGCAGAGCCCAGATGGAGCGGCTTGGTGCTGAGAGCAGCGGTGTGAGGAGCTGGAAATGAGGCAGTTTGGTGCATTAGAGTGTCAAACCTGATCCTGCAGAAGACGACTGGAGGAAAAAGACACTCTAACTCACCTTCTTCCTTTGTCAAAGGAACAGCAGAGCGAGTTCCCTCTCCTGCTGCTTCACCCCTAATGCTAAAAACAAGCTGCAGCAATCACTTCCCTCACTTTTCTGTGTAAATGTGGGATTGTAAATGCAGCCTGGTGGAATTAAGGGAGCTTATAAGTGTTAGAAAGTTAACATATGGAAAAGGACAAAACGGGTGAATAATTTGCTGGCTAGCTGCTTCTGTGACGCCAAGAGTTTTATGGTAAGTATCAAAGGAGCAGTCATTCATCCAGAGTCGGAAACAGGTGGAGAATTCCACCGCGTTTTTAATTTTATGAATAGCTCTGTTGTTGCGAGGGTGGTTTGAGAAACTTGTCAAGTTTTTCATCACAGTGTTGGTGATAGGAACCAGAAGGCCATTTTATTTACAATCCGAAACCACTTTGACTTTTCTTTGGGAGCTGTGTTGCTTTACATCACTTTATATGTATCTCTTCACCATTCGTTTCTTTTAATAACTCATTTTAGCGTGAAACCTTGTGTCGAAGCTATCATACAATGTCTCAGACATCAGGCCATAAGCTCAAACTAACTTAAAGTCTGTGAGGGAGTTTTTAGACAAATTAAACTCTTCAGAAATCCAGGTCCTGCTAGGAAAACCAGCATAGACCAGCATATGTTGTCGGAAAGAAACCTTGGATCTCCAAAATGGTAACTTTACAGGAAAAGGGAAAAACCTACTTTACTTTTAATGGAAGTCAATGGAACCAGACGTTTTTCCAAGTCATTTTGGGCTGTTTCTTTTGGTCCATTCTTCTTGAAATTTACACACGATGTAAAGGAAAACAGGTAGCTTGAAATCATGTCAAAAACCGGAAAACGTACAAAATGGAGATACGAGGATTTCTTCTGACAGCAGTGATATGTTGTGTTCGGATTCCTGGTATGCTGGTCAACCAGCATGACCGTGCTGGGTGACTATTGAAACCAGCAATGCTGGTCTGTACCGTTTTCTTCAGCAGGGCTATCACTGCCACTGTGAACAATCCTGACTCGGTAAGTTTCTCTAGAACGGAATATTTCACACCAAACCACTCGACTCTGTTTACATATTAACCACTTAATTATGCAGAAAAAAACACTGGACTTTCCCTTTCAGTCATACTGATAAAGCGCATACTTGTTATTCTTGGCAGGCTGTGCTGTTTTTAGACAGGTTGGATGGAGACCAGCTTTAATCTCACATCTCTGTTGTGCTCACACATGGACACGGAGTCCTCCCTGTTACACAGTGTTCTCAGTTCTCAGGCAATAAACATTATAAATTGCTTTCAGAATTTTTCAGTGGGGGAAACATTTTCACTTTTGCTCCAGACTTTCTGAAACAACAACCTCTCCCATTCACTGGGCTCACTGCTGAGGTAGCTGGCCACAGTAAAGCACAAGTTCTGGTTAATAATAATAAATAACAAGCAACATCCCACAGAGGATGCTGTCATCACCAGCAATGTTGGCGTTTGGTATTATTTTTCACTCATAGCTTGATGAACCAGACTGAGAGGCTGTTCATGCAAAAAGATTTGCAACCTATTATACATTATATGGATTAAAGTAGGACACCCGTCTTAATTATTGAGTTCAGGTTAAATTAAGCACATGGCCTTACTCGGCTGGGTCATACTGACCAGCTCAGTGACTTTAAACATGGCACTGTCATAGGATGCCGCCTCTGCCACAAGTCAGTTTGTGAAATTTCTGTCCTGCTAGATCTGCCCTAGACAACTGTAAGTGCTGTTATTGTGGTAGACCACACAGAGTGCTGAAGTGCCTATCTTCTTTTCAGTCACTCACTAAAGAGTACCAAACTGCCTCTGGAACATTCGCAAAAGAACTGTGCATCAGGAGCTTCACCAAATAGGTTTTCATGGCCGAGCAGCTGCACAAAAGCCTAAGATCAAAATGTACACAACCAAGGGTCGGATGGAGTGGTGTGGCACCACCACTGGACTCTGGAGCAGTGGAAAAGCATTCTGTGGAGTGACAAATCACGCCTCTCTATTTGTTAGTCTGATGGACGAGTCTGGGTTTGGCCAGGAGAACGTTACCTGCCTGACTGCACTGTGCTAGTTTTAAAGTTTGGTAGAGGAGGGATAATGATATGGGATTGTTTTTCAGGGGTTGGTCTAGGATCCTTAGTTCCAGTGAAGGGAAATCTTAATTCTTCAGCAGAACAAGACATTCTGGACAATTGTACGCTGCCATAAAGCCATGGCTGGGTGAGTTTGGTGTGAAAGAACTTGACTGGCCCTCACAGAGCCCTGACCTCAACCCCACGCAACACCTTTGGGATGAACTAGAACAGAGATTGCGGCCCTTTCGTAAAACATCATCTGACTTCACGAGTGCTCTTCTGGATGATTGTGCAAAACCTCCCACAGACATTCTCCAAAATCTTGTAGGAAGCTTCCCAGAAGAGTGGAAGCTGTTATAGCTGCAAACGGGGACAAGCTCCATATTAATGCCTATGGATTTGTGAGTCCAAGAAGAGTCAATTAGCGCTCAGTCCAAGTTGATTCACAAGTCATTTAAGTCTGAGTCAAGTCAGGAGTCATTTATGGGCAAGCCTGAATCAAGTCGTGAGATCATATAATGGCGAATCCAAGAGGAATAAAGAGTCAATTAAGGGTGAGTCCAAGTTGAATCATGAATCATTTATGTGCGAGTCTGAGTCTAGTCATGAGTCATTTATGGGCGAACCTGAATCAAGTCGTGAGGGCATATAATGATGAGTACAAGAGGAGTAAAGAGTCATTTAAGGATGAGTCCAAATCATGAGTCATGTAAGGGTGAATCTGAGTCGAGTCAGGAATCATTAAGAGAGAGTCTGATTCAAATAAGGAGCTCCCTCCTCTTTTCCACTCTCACTCTGCTGCCTGTTCTCACTATCATTCCTGCACACATTCAGAGATCCAATGACTGATTTAGTCCCTCAGAACATTCGCAGTCACGTGACCTCGGCAGCTCAGGTAAACAATTTTCCCATTGCCATGGCGACCCAACCCTTGTTTCTGGGGACGGCACACGCAGTGGAAAGAGGAAGGAAAGGATTGAGAGTGCCTTGGCCATGGGGCACCAGACGCTGCTTGAAGAGCAATTTACTGACCTTGCTTGAGGAAAGACGTATGTACGTATAACTCATGAGTCATTTCTCTGGGACTTTTTCATATCAAATGTTCTAAAAATTTAGAGAGTCGTGGGAGGAGATCTTTGCAAAAAGCTCTGAGGGAAGAAAATCAAACACAGAGTTAATAAATAAGAGCATTAATTCAGTAATAATAAACCTAATCAGCCTCCTCTTCTTTCCTCGTCTCTTCTCTTCTCCTTTCTTCTCTTCTCTTCTCCTCTCATCTCTTCTCTTCTCCTCTCTTTTCTTCTCCTCTCATCTCTTCTCTCCTCTTCACCTCTCATCTCTCCTCTTCACCTCTCATCTCTTCTCTTCTCTTCACCTCTCTTCACCTCTCATCTCTCCTCTTCACCTCTCTTCTCATCTCTTCTCTTCTCCTCTCTTTTCTTCTCCTCTCATCTCTTCTCTCCTCTTCACCTCTCATCTCTCCTCTTCACCTCTCTTCTCATCTCTTCTCTTCTCTTGACCTCTCATCTCATTTTTCTATTCTAGAAATTCTATTTCTATTCTATTCTCTTCTCCCGTTTTCTTTTACTTTTTTCTCTTCTCTTTATTTGCGTGACTGTCTCAAGTACAAGGTTGCAGCGTGAACTGCAAAGCTGAACATACTTTGTAAAACTGGTAGCGATTATAGAATTAAAGACATTAATAAATGTAATAATCATAGTGAAACAACAAAGAAAGAAAGAAAGAAAGAAAGAAAGAAAGAAAGAAAGAAAGAAAGAAAATAAAATGTATTAAATCATAAAAATGATGTCAGACCGTATTTTTATATGTATATATAAATGTTATATTTATATATTTATGTGGGTCTGCTGGGTTTGGGTGTGGAGGGTCACTGTTGGGTGGTCTCTTCTCTTCTCTTAAGATTTTTTCTTATCTCTTCTCCTCTATTGTTTTTTCCTTTTAATCTCTTCTCTTCACTCATGCTTTCCCTTCTTTTCACTTTTTTGTTGTCCTTCTATATGGTCCATGTCCTTCTCTTCTCTTCCCTTTTTCTTTTCTTGTCTCTTCTCTCTTTCTTTTTTGTTTCTCTCCTCTTCTCTTTGTCTTCTTTTCTCTTTTCCTCTGTTAGTTTGTCTTGTTCTATTTTTTCTTTTCCTCCTCACTCCTCATTCTTTCTCTTTTCCTTTCTTCCCTTCCTCTTTCTCTTCTTCTTTTTCTTTTCTTTCTTTTTTCTCTTCTCTCTGTTTTCCTATTCTCTTTTCTTCTCTTCTTTTTTCCTCTTTCCTCTTCTTTTCTATTGTCTTCTCTTCTTTTGTCATATTTGTCATATTTCCTCTTATTGTTTTTTCTTTTTCCTTCTTCTATTCCTTTCTCTTCATTTCTTTCTGTTCTCGCCCTCTCTTTTTTCTTCTCATCTTCTCTTCTGGTTTATTCTCTTCATTTTTCTACCCTTTTTCCAGTATCCATTTAAGCCTTGATTACAAGACTGTTGTTCATATAATAGCGTAACTACATATTTCTGAGAAGCATCCAGTGCACAAACATTGTGCGTTCCTGGCTGAAAGGGAAGGCAGCGCTATTATGGTCAGTAATGGTCATGTCTGTGTGTGGACCCTACTTGGTGGACCCAGCTGTCGTCACTAATGCAAATGTACAAAAGCCGCAGCAGAGGAAACGTTCAGAAACGGTTCACAGTCAAATGCACTGAACTCTCCACATTCTACCCAGAGCTGGTCAATCAGAGGAGATCAGTTCTTTTCATCTGTCCATTAATGCATTTGTCCAGTGAGCTCATTCATCTGCTGCCTTATCTGTCCAATTAATGAGGCGCTGCTTGAGCTGAAGGAAGATTAACAGGTTAACAGTGGCCCTTTGGTCAGAGGAGGGCTGATAAACTGTGTGAACAGTGGTAAGGGGGTAGGTGTTTCTAATAAAGTGGCCAGTGAGTGGAAGTGCAAGGCAGGTGTTTCTAATAAAGTGGCCATTGAGTGGAGTTACAGGCCAGGTGTTTCTAATAAAGTGGCCAGTGCGTGGAAGTAACAAGGTAAGTGTTTCTAACAAAGTGGCCAGTGAGTGGAAGTAACAAGGCAGGTGTTTCTAATAAAGTGGCCAGTGAGTGGAAGTAACAAGGCAGGTGTTTGAAATAAAGTGGCCAATTAGTGGAAGCAGAAGGCAGGTGTTTCAGATAAAGTGGCCAGTGTGTGGAAGCACAAAGTAGGTGTTTCTAATAATATGGCCAGTGTGTGGAAGCACAAGGTAGGCTTTTCTAATAAAAAATATTAAACTACACCTGCAAGTCTGTGCCACCTTAATGAAGAGCTGATGGCAGTCTGATTGGTTGAGATGAGAGAAGTTTTTGGGATGTATTTACAGAAAAGATTTGGGTGACAATTAACTTCCAGGGTTTATCAGCAAACGTCATTTATCATTGTGACATTCTAAACTAAAGAAGCTCAATTTTAACCCCAAACGTCTCAGCAGATCGACTACATCTGGGGTAAATTGTGCCGTTCCATTAAACAGCACTCATTGTTGAGGACAGCATGTCCAAGAATGCATTCACCACCCAAACCCTTCATTCAGGCTCTAAAGCTTATTTTCTTTTGGCCAAATTCAAAATATGCCAATTTCTGTATCTTCCATTTGAGTGAAATGGAAACATTGCTTGCTGTTCAGGTGAGTCATGGTGCTTTCAGAGCAGGTAAACAGATAGAAGGCCTGCTTGCACCACATGGGAACATGCTGCTTCATCAGGGGAGAGATTACACCTACGCTGAGGCCTGGAATCATCCCAGAGGACATCACTTAAAGCCCTTTAATAATGATTACTACTGCAGAGGGATTTGGACAAGACTGTGATGATGACGTATATTTGTAATGAATATAACTCTTGTAACTCTGTTGTCTCCTGTGTGTGAAATGTTGGGACTGTGTTGAGTGGCTGGTGACCAGAGCAGGGTGAAAGGGGACGGGTGAGAAATCCCTGCTGTAAAAACTTCGCACACCTCTCCACAAAGAAGGTCTGCAGAGATAAACAGACAACTGCATCTTTCTTTCATATCAAACAATCCTGCACTGGTGATACAGTAAATACCCAGCATCAACACAATAGTTTTAATGGTGATTGGATAACACCTCTGCCTTCTACGATGTAGCCTGGGGTTCAGTCCCCACCTGGGCCAGCACCCTACACTATATCAATAATAGTCCTTGGGCAAGACTCCTAACACCACCTTTGCCTACCTGTTTATAAGCTTTCTTTACTTGTTAGCTACAGTATCTCACAAAAGTGAGAACACCCCTCATATTTCTGCACATTTTTTATTCTATCTTTTCACGGGACGTCACTCTAGAAATGAAACTTGGATATAACTTAAAGTGGTCAGTGTGCAGCTTGTATAGCAGTGCAGATTTACTGTCCTCTGAAAAGAACAACACACAGACATTAATGTCTAAATAGCTGGCAACACAAGTGAGTCCACCTCACAGTGAACGTGTCCAAATTGTGCTCAAAGTGTCAATATTTTGTGTGACCACCATTATTATCTAGCACCGCCTGAACCCTCTTGGGCATGGAATTCACCAGAGCTGCACAGGCTGCTACTGGAATCCTCTTCCACTCCATGATGACATCATGGAGCTGGTGGATGTTAGACACCTTGCGCTCCTCCTCCTTCTGCTTGAAGATGCCCCACAGGCACTCACTTGGGTTTAGGTCTGGAGACATACTTGGCCAGTCCATCACGTTTACCTTCAGCCAGGCAGTTGCCATCTTGGGCGTGTGTTTGGGGTTGTTATCGATTTGGAAAACTGCCATGTGGAGCAGTTTCCGAAGGGAGGGGATCGTGCTCTGCTTCAGAAGGTCACAGGACATGCTGGAATTCATGTTTCCCTCAATGAACCGCAGCTCCCCAGTCCCGGCAGCACTCATGCAGCTCCAGGTCATGGTGCTACCACCACCATGCTTGACTGTAGGTAAGAGGCAGTTGTCTTGGTACTCCTCACCAGAGCGCCACCACACATGCTGGACACGATTTGAGCCAAACAAACTTATCTTGGTCTCGTCAGACCACAGGACATGGTTACAGTAATCCATTTTCTTTGACTTCTTGTCTTCAGCATACTGTTTCCAGCTTTCTTGTGCATCAGCTTCCGAGGGGGCTTCCTTCTGGGATGATGGCTATGCAGACCGAGTTGATGCATTGTGTGGCATATGGTCTGAGCACCGACAGGCTGAGCTCCCACTTCTTCAACCTCTGCAGCAGTGCTGGCAGCAGCCATGCATCTATTTTTTGAAGCCAACCTCTGGATATGAAAACTTGGACCTCAACTTCTTTGGTCGACCCTGGCGAGGCCTTTTTTCCGAGTTTAACCTGTCCTGGACAACTAATGCACAAAAAAGAACAAACACCAGACACCAAACATCTTTGACAATCAACTACAATTGGGGTAAGAGTGGAAATGTTTACATTTTTTTTTAAAAACAATTCTTTTAAAGTATATTGAAGTTTTGTCTGATTCCTCTGGAGTCCAGTCAATCAGAATCAGTCTAGTCTGTCTGGGACGTGGTCTGTGCCTGCTTTAATGAAGAGGACAAGGCAAAATGCATGAAGATTCAGATTGGCTTCATTAGCACTCGTCCACAAATCAACACAAGCAGCAGGGGTCCAGACAGAGTTCGGCCAGGCAGCTTTATTAATAAATGCAAAAACAGGCCAACACGGTCAAATCTAGAGAAAAAAGGAGAGCTAGAGAAATAAGTGAATGAGTCAGAATTTCATAATAGCTGCATGATAGCTGACAAACTGTGGAGTAAATATACTTTCACTGAGCACTTTATTAGGAGGTTTCAAGCTCCAGTCCTCGCAGACCAGGACACTGCAGACTTCAGCATGCTGCCATATTGAAGACACCTGATTTAGCTCATCAGCTACTGAGCAAGGCTTTCGTGAACTGAAATCAGAGCATTAGATGAGAGTAAGCCCTGATCTCAGCACTTTGCTCTGGAAGCTTGATTTTGAAAACCCTCACATCATGCTGTTAACTTAAACTCATGTTTTCACTAAGCATGCAGATAAAAATACATAGTAAAACTATGAAATAAAGACTCCTGAAAAGAATGGATTCTGTCATAAAAACAACACTGAATATTAGAAAAATGTATTCATATGTTGAGATTTCTGTGTAACTTTCGGCTCAATATTTTATGTGTTTAAAAAAGGATTGGCTTTTACTCCTTAGCTGATTTGACCAGATTTTAAATAAATGAATAGTCTCTAGGGAGCCAGGGATAAACAGCTGATGAAAGACTTCCACCCATTCAAGGTTTTTGTACTGAACAGTTTTCCAACCTCTATATTTATTACTGAAGTACATTCTGGATTTCAGTGTTTATTATAACTACACACTAGATGGGCCAGAACCGTGCAGCTATATATATATATATATATATATATGTATATATATATAGCCTAGGAACCAATCACAATCCAACTGAAAGAGGGGGTCATAGAGGTTCTGACTGTCAGTGGAAGATGACTCCCTCCAGTCTGAGAGGAGCTGAGACCCCTGAGCAGAGCGTTCTGCGTTCTCCTCGTCAGTGAGAGTGAATCCGTCAGAACTGTGCAGCAGTGAAGCTCCAGCAGCTCAGAGCGTTCGCCGCTGGTTCCACAGCACTGGATGATCTCCGAGAGACACCCGACACGCTCAGTCCAGTCTGGGCTGAGTTGGACTGTGGTGTTGATGTCGTCCGTACAGCTGGAGGAGGTTCAGACTGAGACCTTGTAAAATTACATAATAAACTTTCTGCTCATTTAAACCAGTTTACAGTTCACTGCACTGATCTGTAATGATTGACAAGAGAAATCAATCACCTTGAAATCGGCTGAATCTTTTTGAATCAGCCTGTATTTATCTGCTGGTCCATTCATCATAAACGACCTGCCAACATGGAGCTTCAGTGTTTCTTCCTAACAGCAGCAGGTTTGTGTTTCTGGAAGCTCCACTCTGTTTTGTTGGATCGAATCACCGAACCACACAAACGAATCGATTCAGTGAAGTGAGTCGTCCCGCCCCCTGTCACGTGACTCCGCCCTCCACTGGGCTCGGTTTCGCTTTTTTGCGCGCACACGCGCTCGTGCCCGCGGAGCTTTGCCCGGTCGCAGCTGCTGGTGTCCGCGGTGAGTCTGAGCTCCTCGACGCAGCCGCTCCGGGTTTGTGGACGCGAGGCTTCTTCGCCGCCCGGCTTTAAAGTTAGTCCGCCGTGTTTTGACCGGAGTGACTGAGTGAGAGTGAGTTTAGTGCTTTAATAGTTCCTCTGAGCTGAAATCTGTCCTCTCTGATCTGGACCGCTGCGCCCAGCCGAACTCCAGAACTGCCGGACTTTTAAACAGCGCTGAGCGCCTTTAAAGGGTCATTCACTGGACACAGTGCGGCGAGTCCGGAACGGAAAGACATCAATAGAAAGTATATGGTCACCTGTTATGTACTGAATGCACTGTGGACAGTCTTTTACTCTAATATTAGTAGTAGTAGTTCTAATAGTAGTAGTATTAGTAGTTGTAGTAGTATTAGTACTACTAATAGTAGTAGTAGTACTAGTAGTATTAGTACTAGTTGTAGTAGTATTAGCACTACTACTACTAGTAGCAGTAGTAATATTAGTATTAGTAGTAGTATTAGTACTAGTAGTAGTATTAGTGCTAGTAGTAATATTAGTATTAGTTCTAGTAGTAGTATTAGTACTAGTAGTAGTATTAGTACTAGTAGTAATATTAGTATTAGTTCTAGTAGTAGTATTAATACTAGTAGTACTACTATTGGTGGTAGTAGTAGTAGTATTAGCACTAGTAGTAGTATTTGAACTAGTAGTAGTAGTAGTAATATTTGTAGTAATAATAGTAGTATTATTAGTATTAGTAGTATTAATAGCAGCCCAGTGTTTTGGTTCTTCTTCTTGTTCTATCTGCCCTGGTCTTGCCGCGGTTGCTTGTTATGGTTATTATTTGCCTATTATTATTAGCAGTAGTGGCAGCTTTATGTCTTGGTCTTGCTGCTGTTGCTATTATTGTTACTGTTTTTGATTATTAGTCCATTATTATTAATAATGATAGTGGTCTCAGTGCAGCACGTGCCTCTCCTCCTTCTCCTCCTTCTCCTTCTCTCTGCCTCAGTCCAGTTGCTATTATTTTCTGATTATGAGGCTGATATTATCAGTAGTGGTCATGGCAGTGTAGTAATGGCCTCCTCTTTTCGTTTGGTCTTGTTGCCGTTTTGATTAGATGATGGACGATGACATTTTTGGTACTGGACCTGTTAATGGTTTAGCTGATATTTCAGTCTGATGCCTGAGGACGTCGTGTTTGTTGAGCTCCTGAAGAACGTGTAGGTGAGGCTGGGTTACTCTGGTAAATATCTGCATTGTACTAGTTTTACTGCATCTACACAAACGCACGTCATATCTGATGCTGATTTTATTAGATTCGGTCAAAATGTCATGTGTCGGCCTCAGATTTGGACAAATCCATGCACAATCCTTTATTACTGTTCGCCTTATGGTATTATTGATGTTAATGGAACAGCAGCTGCCTGTCCGTCTTCATCATATCCCTCTTCTTCTCTTTACCTTGGTTTTGGTTCTGTTGCTGCTACTATCATTATTATGATTTCACAAACATATCAGTATTGGACAGATGTTTATACTGGACTGATGTTTCTGACTGATAGTTGGTGATCCTGAGCTCCACTGGGTTACAGCGGTAAAACACCTGCATTATGACCACTTTACTGCTTTACTTTGCGTTGCTCTAAACTCTTACAGACATGGTTCTTTAGTAGAGAAAATGGTAGAGAACCATGCACACTTAAAGAACCCTTTGCATGATTAAAGGTTCTTTGCATGGTGAAAGGGTTCTTCGGATTAATGGAGAATGTCCTATTGATGGTCAAAAAGAACCTTTATGTTATGATGTCAAGCTTGTTACAATAGACAAACCCTTTTTGGTGCTGTAGAGAACCATTTTAGAACCATCTACCCATCTCCATCAACCTGAAGAACAATTTTTATCATGCAAAGAGTTTTTGGAGAGTTCATGGTTCTATATAGAAGTATTTTTTCCACTAAAGAACCCTTGAAGAACCATGATAGAGGTGGTAAAAAATGTGTACATATATATATAAATATATTATACAGTGCAGTGCGGAACTCTTAGGCGCTCAAGACACATTTACAAAATCTATTTATTTGTTCAGCTTGTGTTTATTTGCTGAGAAATGTGTTAATATTTCAATAAGCAACATTTATAGAATGTTAATTAATAATGATTTTATAATAAACAGTGATTTTCTGGACGTTAGTGTGTTTGTTTACTCATCTCCAAGCCTCTCCTCGAGGAAGCCCAGTATTGTATGTAGTTAAAAAGCAGCTCCTGGTTTGACCAATCAGTGCACAGTAAATTGAGCTCATGATGTAATTGATGATATTAACGAGTCTCTGTGGCGGCTTTATACGACTTTATTCTAATGTATATTGTGATAAACTCACTGCTGAGATCAACTGTTTAAAAACTTGCCTAAAACTTCCGCAAAGTACGGTATGTATGTAATACACACACACACACACACACACACACACACACACACCTACACACACACACACACACACACACACACACTCACCAGCCACTTTATTAGGTACACCTGTTAAATTGCTTGTTAACACAAACAGCTAATCAGCCAATCACACGGCCGCAACTCATTGTGCATTTAGGCATGTAGAGGTGGTCCAGACAACTTGCTGAAGTGCTGACCGAGCATCAGAACGGGGAAGAAAGGGGATTTAAGGGGCTTTGAACGTGGCGTGGTTGTTGGTGCCAGACGGGCTGGTCTGAGTATTTCAGAAACTGCTGATCTGCTGGGATTTTCACACACAACCATCTCTAGGGTTTACAGAGAACGGTCCGAAAAAGAGGAAATATCCAGTGAGCGGTCAGTTGTGTGGATGAAAATGCCTTGTTGATGTGAGAGGTCAGAGGAGAACGGGCAGACTGGTTCCAGATGATAGAAAGGCAGCAGGAACTCAAATAACCAACCAAAATCTCTGAGGAACGTTTCCAACACCTTGTTGAAAGTCTGACACGAAGAATTAAAGCAGTTCTGAAGGGAAAAGGGGGTCCAACCTTTTACTAGCAAGGTGTACCTAATAAAGTAGCTGGTGAGTGTATACACACACACAAACACACACATCCGTCTAATGACTTCTGGACTCCAGCTCCCCCCACCACCCAGAAGGAAAAGCAGTTTACAAAATGTGTGTGTGTGTGTGTGTGTGTCTGTGTGTCTGTGTTTGTTTGCCACTGTATAAGTGTGTGTCTGTGTGTGTGAGTGTGTCTGTGTAAGTGTCTGTGTGTGCACGTGTCTTTGCACGTGTGTGCGTGTGTCTTTGCATGTGTGTGTGTGTGTGTGTGTGTGTGTGTGTGTATGAGAAATGAACATGAAAATCATTCTCATTGCCCAAATTCTCACCAATGCCTGCATAGTGTTTAACACTGTTGGCCTGTTATTCGAATGGCAGTAGTGGTATTTTTGTTACTCGCTGTCATTGTAAAGGTTGTAAGGCATTTCTGAGGCAGTGCAAATGGGTCTCCATATTCCTTATATTTCCTCAGGCTGTTCATCTCTTTCACTGGGTCAGAAACAGCGGCGTGTCACTGCCTTCACAGCTGCAGAAGCTTTACATTGTCTCAGCTATGGAAACCAGTTACTCTGAGGCAGATTAGAGCAGAAAGGAATGAGGAGTGAAAAGCGTCCAGCTTGGTGAGCGAATGATGCTGGTTCATTAACAGAGTTTGTCTAGAGGAGATAAGCAGAGCTGATGAGGAGACGGAGGCTCACACACCCGTGACTTTATCTTGGCTGGGTCTGTTGTTTCGCAATCGCTTAGACAGAGTGGGTGGATCTTCTCAAATGCTTGGCAACATGTGGACAGAGGGAGGGTCCAGTGGTGGACAGTGTTGAGAGAGAGAACCTGATCCTCTCTGGGTCACTTTCCTTTTGCTGTCCTGGCGCTTCTGCAGGCACTTTCTGCTGAGACTCAGTTTAGGCTGTAAGTCTGTCCATTTGGTCACTGCACTCTTTGTGCGTTTCTTTTTCATGCTGTAATTTGCTGGGCTGACGTCTGTGAGCAGCCAAGGACGGGCTTTTTTTTAACGGCCTTTCCTGTTAAATACATTATCCACATCTGGTACACCATGTTATCAAAACAAGCTGTTTCTTAAAAATACATATGGGCCATTATGATTACATATAATGCATATAGGACATATAGATGTTTACACATATACAACCCCAATTCCAATGAAGTTGGGACGTTGTGTAAAACATAAATAAAAACAGAATACGATGATTTGCAAATCCTTTTCAACCTGTATTCAATTGAATTCACTACAAAGATGAGATATTTCATGTTCAAACAGATAAACTTTATTGTTTTTTGCAAATATTCACTCATTTTGAATTTGAAGCCTGCAACACGTTCCAAAGAAGTTGTTACAGGGGCAACAAAAGACTGGGAAAGTTGAGGAATGCTCAAAAAACACCTGACTGGAACATTCCACAGGTGAACAGGTTAATTGTCATGATTGATGATAATTAAGTGTCATGATTGGGTATAAAGGGAGCATCCCTGAAAGGCTCAGTCGTTCACAAGAAAGGACGGGCGAGGTTCACCACTTTGTGAACAACTGCGTGAGCAAATTGGGGGCAGTCGTGGGCTGGAGGTTAGGGACCCAGCCCTGTGACTGGAAGGTTGCCGGTTCGATCCCCTTGGCTGACAGTCCATGACTGAAATGCCCTTGAGCAAGGCACCTAACCCCCAGTTGCTCCCTGGGCGCTGTGGATAGGGCTGCCCACTGCTCTGGGCAAGTGTGCTCACTGCCTCCTAGTGTTCACTAGCATGCATGTATGTGGGTGTTTCACTGCATGGATGGGATAAATGCAAAGGTCTTTCACAATGTGCAGACACAGAGACAAATGGTTGTAAATTCACTAGTCCAACAGTTTAAAAACATTTCTCAATGTGCAATTGCAAGGAATTTAGGGATTTCATCATCTACAGTCCATAATATCATCAAAAGATTCAGAGAATCTGGAGAAATCTCTGCAAGTAAGCAGCAAGGCAGAAAACCAACACAGAATGCCCGTGACCTTCGATCCCTCAGGCGGCGCTGCATTAAAAACCCACATCATTCTGTAACGGATATTCCCACATGGGCTCAGGAACACTTGCAAAGCGAAGCCACATATCAACACCACCCAGAAACGCCGCCAGCTTCTCTGAGCCTGAGCTCATCTGAGATGGACTGACGCACAGTGGAAAAGTGTCCTGTGGTCTGACGAGTCCACATTTCACACTGTTTTTGGAAATCATGGACGTTGTGTCCTTCAGGCCCAAGAGGAAAAGCACTGTCCGGATTGTTATCAGCACAAATTTCAAAAGCCAGCATCTCTGATGGTGGAAGGGAATCTTCCTCTGAGCTGTCGGAGCTCCTGGGCCTGCTACCTAAGAAGGGTTACTTGATGGACCTAATGAGCTGGTGCCCTTTCTCTCAAAAATGGTAGCATCAAGACTGGGGAAGGTGTTGGAGCAGGTGCTCCACCTTGACCCAATGGACTGTGAGCCTGGAAGGTCAATTTTTGATAATATACATCTAAGATGTGATGTTTTTGAAGTCTCCAGACTACTGGGCTTAGAGACCGGTCTCATTTTTTTAGATCAGGAAAAGGCTTTTGACCGGGTTGGTATGCATACTCTTGAACCTCTGTTGTGCAAACTGACAGACTGCATCTCCGGTCTCTCTATACCCGACTGTTCCACTCTGTGCGTACGCAGACAACCTTGTGGTGATAGCAAGTACCCAGACTTATGTGGACGTTTTAGCTTACATTTTAAAGGATTTTAAGGTTTTGTCATCTGCAAAAGTAAACTGGACTAAGAGTGAAGCAGTTTTAGTTGGGGAGTGGGATGGTGGGAAAACCACACTTCCAGATGGGTTGATGTGGAAGGAGTGGTTTTAAATATGTGGGGGTGTGTTTGGGGGAAAGCACCTTTAGTGCAAAGAACTGGGATGGTGTGGTTGAAAAGGTGAAAGGCCATCTCAGTAAGTAGAAATGTTTAGTCCCCCAGATGTCCTGCGTCATCACTCTGGCATAAACTGGCTTGTGTGGACCCCCCAACCGAATCAGCTGGTGAACCTACAGGCCGTGCTAGTGGACTTCTTCTGGGATCAACTGCTCTGGATTCCACAGGCTGTTTTACATCTGCCAAAAGAGACGGGGGAGGGCAAGGACTTGTCCACCTGGCTAGCAGGACCTGTGGCTTTCCAACTATAGTTCATTCAGAGAC
>NC_051215.1:4036878-4121878 GCF_015220715.1 Pygocentrus nattereri
AGACTGGCCACTGCTTTATGTCCACCACCTCGAAAAAACAAAGCGGATTACTGAAGATGGAACAGACTAGACGGCGGGAGGTGAAACGTAACTGAAACGTCCCTGACTCAGCCACTCAGCCAAATGGGCGATGCTAGTGTGATTTGCTCTGTTTGTACGTCACATTATTCATGTTCATTTGTGGCTTTTTAGATGGAAGAATTTTTTTTATGGCTTCCAAATAATTTCAGACTTAAACTGTTAAGTTGCAGCATCTTTAGATGTGTTTGGAACAAAACTGTACATTTTTGAACGATAGTTAATTCCGAGTTAAGAGGCAAACTAAATTAGATCGTCTAATGTGTAAAGAAGCTGAACTGCTGAAGTGGCCTTATTAGGACAGGAAGCAGGATTTGTGTGTGTGTGTGTGTGTGTGTGTGTGTGTGTGTGTGTGCGCGTGTGCACTGTCCTCGGCCTTTTGTTCCTCTCAGGTATGTGTGTCTGGCTCTCGGACTCTCAGTGCGGTGAGGCGACGCTGCTGTTGTGTTTAAGGCTATTAATTATACTACATTTAATAAATGCAAAGCTGCACTGGTCAAGGGAGCTGCTGACCAGGGTTAAAGCAAACAACAGGGGGCTAGTGTGCTCTACTCTAGGGGGGAGAATTGCTGCACGCCTTGCAATATGATCACGATAATGGAGCTACGATATGATTGTGTGATTTTTATATGTAGTGCTGTCACCTCACAGCAAGAAGAGCCTGGGTTCGATTCCCCAGCCAGGTGACCAGCGTCCTTTCTGTGTGGACTTTATTCTCTTCATCCTAAAAGGTGGTCAGGCCAATTGGAGATGCTAAATTGGCCGTAGGTGTGAGATCACAGAGTACTACTCTTCCGTGTTTAGGATGGAAATAAAAATAAAGCGAGGGGAAAACTGGCCAATCAGGAATCGCTTTTCTCTATGGTATCTAGGTGCTTTTGTAAAATAATGGTTGTCAAGAGATTTTTAGTGAAGAGAATGGTTCTATACAGAACCACAAATGCTCACAGAACCCTTTGCATGATTAAACGGTTCATTGAATTGTTCAATGGTTTCAGATTGATGGAGAATGTGCTGTAGACGGTTCTATAGAGAACGTTTTTCAAAGTGATTCCACATCAGAAAGTATATTGTAATTGCACAATAGTTATAATCTAAATATTATCATACATATAATAAATATACTTGAATATACAAAATATGCAAGACCTATAAATATTTATAAATATTAGACATATAATATGTTTTAATGTGTTGGGACACTGTATGTAAATAAAAATAGGATGCAATGATATGCAAATCATCTAAACCACATTTTTAAACCAAAAAATGACAAATACAACGAATCAAATGCTGAAACTGAGAAATGTTTTTGTTTTTTGAAAAATATATGCCCATTTTTGAATTTGATGCCAACAACACGCTCCAAAAAAGTTGGGACGGGGGCCTGTTTTCCACTGTGCTTCATCACCTCTTCTGTTAACCGCACTCTGTGAGTGTTTGGGAACCGAGGAGAATAGTTTCTCGTTCTTGTTGATACTGGATTTCAGCTGCTCACCGGTTCACCTTCCTTTGTCGCATTTTTAATTTCATAATGTGCCAGATGTTTTCAGTGGTGACAGGTCTGGGCTGCAGGCAGGTCAGTTTAGCGCCCGGACTCTTTTCATACGGAGCACCACTGTTGTAGCACATGTAGAACATTGTCTTACTGAAATAATCAAGGCATTCCCTGAAAAAGACGTCGTCTGGATGGCAGCTCCAAAACTCAAACTCACAAGCATTAGTGGTGCCTTCACAGATGTGTGCATCCCCCATGTCATGTGCACTAATGCCCCCCTAAACCATCATGAATACTGGCTTTTGACCTGCACATTAATAACAAGCTATTGGCATCAAATCCAAAAAGGTCAAATATTTTTCAAAAAACGATAAAATTTCTCAGTTTCAACATTTGATATGTTCTCTTTGTACTATTCTCAATGAAATACAGGGTTCAAATGATTTGCACATCATTGCATTTTGTTTTTATTTACATTTTGCACAGCATCCCAGCTGTTATGGAAATAGAGTTGTATATAAAAACTGCAGATGTGTTTCTGTGAGATTCAAGGAGACATGTCTGAGGATTGAACTGTGCAGATGACTTATAATAATTGAGTTATTGGCCTGTTTTCCCTCAAATTTGTGCACAAATAGTCTTTATTGTCTGATAAAAATTGTGTTTTCTTTTGCTATTTTATGACTTTGTGTATGACATTAAAAACCTCAGTAAAGAAACAAGTAGCGACTGCACACGGGTTCATTTACACAAAAATCCGGGCAACGGTTTCTCAAAACAATTCTACACTGAACTGGGCTGAACTTTGGACCTTAACATGCTCAGCCGACGCTGCTGTTTCAATAACGTCAGCTTCAATTGCAAAACTGAGGAGAACAGCTGGAGCTTCCCTTTCAAGGGGATATTGCACCTGTTCCTGTGATGTTCTATCATACTTTAGCTTTATATTTTGGTGGGTTCAAACAAATGATTTTTTTTCAAAAGCGGAGGAGGACATTGGGGGAAAAGGTCATTTTCCATTGCGTTTCATCGGGCAGTCAAGGCTGTTTATTCATTGCCTTGGTAGCTGTTAGTGGACTGAAGTCAAAAGATAAGTTTTGGTGTCGATGCAATGCCAGATATATGAAAAATTAGTCAGGTATCAAATCCACAACGTGGCGAGTACCAGGGTGGGTGTGCTGTCTAGATTTACCACCCAGACTGACGCAGTACCAGTCGGTGTGTGCGCTCCATACTGAGGGAACACTGTGTTTTAGATGTCTCATTAACAGAGTTGGCAAGTCCCTTAACCTTTACCTGCACTCCCTTTGCCATGGCAATGCTCCAGATCACACACACAGCTGACCAAAGACGAGTGACGCTCCAAAAAGCACTACAGTATGGGAACACAAGGTTCGGGGAGTGTAAGGCCTAAAATTCAACAGTTCAACCCCGTTTCCCATTTTGTCAAGTTTCAACAAAAATAAAACCTTGGAAGCCACAAAATGTCATATCCATTTTTTAATGTTTAAGGTTTCACCGTCTTACCTGTGAATGTCTCAGTATGTGCTGATGTGCTAGTATAAGTATAATACATACGACTCGCTTTGCTCTGCTTTCTTTTTTTAAAGGCGCTGACGTTGCCGGCCAGATGAGAATCAGCTACTCCCATTAAGGGCAGCGTGAGCACCAGAGCCGAGAAGGAACGAGAGCTCGCCGCTCTGCCTCCTCATTATCGCCCCCAGCTGGCAGCTCAGCCAGGGGGACTCGCTCCTTCCTCCGGTGCCTCTCGTAGCATCGTCCTCCTCCTCCCGCCGTCACTCCCGTGACTCGCGTCTGTCGGGGGAGCTCAGGCTCGGTGCTCCACCCCCTCCGCACTCGCGGCTCTCTCCCTGGCGTCCTCGTCGAGGTGCATCGCGGCTGAGTGCTCAGGCCCCGCCTTTCAGCTTTTCAGTCGGCAGCTGTGATTGAAGAACAGCTGAACAACCTGGAATCAGCCAGAAATGAACCCAATGCCATTTGCCAAGCGTGTGGTCTGATCTTCAGAGTCGGACCAAATCAGACTGAGCCATAAAACTGACCCAATATCAGGTTCAGCTCAGTTTTGTAAATGTTTGCTTGGCCAGTATTAATGTTGTTTTGTTCCAGTCAGTCTGTAAAGCTTCTTACAGCCGTTTAGTTTGGCGTTTCATTTCTGCTAATTCCAGTTTCCAGTGTTCTGGCCATGCAGGCTGATTGGTTGGCTGTGGTTGTTCTAGATAAAGTTACAGAGTAATGGTAAATAGGGATTGGCTGTGGTTGTTCTAGATAAGGGTACATGATAAAGTTAAATAGGGATCGACTGTGGTTGTTCTAGATAACGGTACATGGTAAAGTTAAAAGGGGATTGACTATGGTTGTTCTAGATAACGGTACATGGTAAAGTTAAAAGGGGATTGACTATGGTTGTTCTAGATAAGGGTACAGGGTAACGTTAAATAGGGATCGGCTGTGGTTGTTCTAGATAAGAGTACAGGGTAAAGTTCAGTAGGGATTGTCTGTGGTTGTTCTAGATAAGGGTACAGGGTAAAGTTCAGTAGGGATTGTCTGTGGTTGTTATAGATAAGGGTACAGGGTAAAGTTCAGTAGGGATTGTCTGTGGTTGTTCTAGATAAGGTTGATGTGAGGTTACAGTGCAGAGAAAGATTCTACCGTTTTCAGCTCGGATGGCGTGGAAGGTTGTGATGATTTTGTCAGGCAGACTCTCTAATAGTGGTAGTCAGAGTAGCTGCAGAGCCAAGCCTGACAGTAATGTGTGATGAGGCTGCGATTGAGTCCTCACTTTTTCCTACTTTCTTCTTTTTTAAACTGGCCATTTTTATAACAGTTAGAACCGTCCATTTAAAGTTTGCCTTCTTCTGTTTGTCTCTGTTACTTTTCAGTGAAGTTTAAACAAATGCGTGCACAGCTTTGCGTATCGCCACTGTTCTTATAACCTGTGAGTGGAAGGATTTCGATGACAATTTTAAAAATAATTAATATAACTAATTCATATGCAGTACATTTCGGAAGTCGCAGTCCCATTATAATCTCAGCTGGTCTACTGGCCAACTATCAGTGACCTGAAGTGACCTAAAACACCTAATTAATCACCTGAGTCACCTGATCTCATAGACTCCTAGTTATTCCTAATACCAATATTACTGCTATTAATATTAGTAGTATAATCACTTGTAGGTAGTCTGACCAGAGGAGGATGGGTCCCCCCTGGTGAGCCTGGTTCCTCCCAAGGTTTCTTCCTCAGTTCTGAGGGAGGTTCTCCTTGCCACTGTTGCCCCTGGCTTGCCCACTGGGGGGTTTCTGTACATTCTTACAGTCCTGTTGAAACTTTGTTTTTTCCGAAATTCTGTAAAGCTGCTTTGTGACAACATCCGTTGTAAAAAGCGCTACAAATAAATTTGATTTGATATGATTTGATGATCACTAGATGCATTGGACAGTTTCCTCCGACAAGTGGTTCTGCACTCAGAAGATTCATTTGGGTTTATTTCGCTTCTGCATTAAGCTTTACGTTCCTTGGTATGAAGAGCATCGGCAAAATAAAGATCGGACTTCTTTTCCAAGCCACTGTTAAAAGCTCATATTGCAGACTAAAAAAGTCTTTGCAAAGCAAAGTGTTGAAACTTTTTATCCTAATAAAATATTTGCCGGTTCTTTAATCTTTCGCTCAGCTGTAGCTGCTTTTCTCACATCTCCAGCAGGAAACTTTTCCTCAAAAGTTGAACAGTTTCTTGTAAAATGTCTCTTAACATTCAGCTTTTTATGAGGCTGAAGTCAGCCTAGCTAACTGTTGCACCATTTAAGGGGGAACATGAGAATAGAAGAAGCCGGCGATTGAGAAACTGACTTCAGCTTTGCGACTTTTGAGAGTTTGACAGTTTCTCGCTGCAGATTAAACGTATCAGCAAACCAGCCGGAGTGATTACGAATGCAAATAAGTCCAAAAGTTCGTACTTGTACCTTTTTATGCCTGAATGTTTTAAAACAATAAAATTAAAGTCCTGGAGGCGAGGCGGGGCGTGTGGAGTCAGTACAGCTCAGAACAGATCATTTCAGTGCATTATGGTTCAGTTATGTTCCCTGACTGAAGGTACTGAGATGAACGCTTGAGGGTCCCACCCCAGTGGCATGATTCAGCTGTGTCCTTATGGACTCCAGGCCATGGACATCTGTACAAATCTGCCTTTGTAGAATGACCCCACATATGGCTAATGAGATCAGTAGCCTCAGATTCAGAGTGTCAGTTACTCCACACTGAAAACCTGTGATGTTCATGGTGGACTTTGAGCTTGCTGAGTTGGAGGGTGCTTAGGCAACCGTGCAGCCTACATTTGCTGAAAATATCCCAAACTGGCAGCTCTCGAGCCAAAATCTTAATGATGGGCTTGCGAAATGAGACTAGATCCCCAGTTCTCCATGTTATTTTTTGAGGCGTAGATTTTTTTTGTACGCCAGTATTAGTTTTTCTAAAAAAGCTGTGATTTTCTCTGAAATATTTCCCCTCCTCAGGTTTACTTTTGAAGAAGGATATGTGGATGAAAAGGTCAAAGACGTAGGTTTGTAGACTCTTGTGTTCCTACCAAAGTTTATTAAACCCTGTTCGGCAAATTTTGACTGTCAGAATTATAACGACTGGATTAAGTGACCTGAACAAGATTTTGAACTACAGCTTTCCGTAATGCAGCTGATCACTGAACACGTTTGTTTTCCTCAGTCCTGCTCAGTAGATTCATTTCAGAAAATAAAAGTATGAATAATATACGTTCTGTATCGGCAGGTCTGATTCTGCACGTATGGCTTTTTCTGTGTTTCTCTGTCAAAAATTGGCAAACATGTTTTTTTTTTCTCCTGAAAACAAAACTGTACACACAATAACTTCATCAAATGTACAACATAATAAAATATCCTCTTCTGCTTATAGTATGCATTGAAATCTCACGAGTCACATTATTCTAAATATTAATAAAATAATACACCATATGTCCAAAAGACATTGTGGCCCCCTTTGCTGCAGTAACAGATTTGATTGAGCATTAGTGAGGTCAGGTACTGATGTTGGATGGTCAGTTCTGAATCACTCCAACTCATCCCAAAGCTACTGGATGGAGCTCCATCACTACAGAGAACACAGTTCCACAGCTCCACAGTCCAATGCTGGGGGGCTTTATACCCCTTTATCCCATGCTTGGAATTGAACACTGTGACCCTAGGCTCATGTGTTATGTTAAAAGTTTATTAAAATGTGGCCCCTATTAGGTTGTTATTCACGCTGCCCTACTTATTCAGCAGCATGAGACTGATTACCGCAGCCTTCTTTGCTCCTATACTTCACTGGCTGTAATAGCTGTAATTCTTTTCACTGCTCAGCTCCACTGGAAATAAATCAGGAGTGAATAAATGTTGATGATGACAACCTTTGATCCGCCAAAATCAGGGAGGTTGTGGTCGAAGCCAGGAGGGACACACATACACAAAGGCACATGAATGCACATGTACAGCCAGCATGACCTTATGTTAGTGTGATTGGGTTTAAATGCACATTTGCCTTCCCTGCTGAACAAAACAGCTGCTTTATGTTGACCCGGTGCTGGTTCAGCTGGTTAACCGGCATGGTTACACCATAGCAGTATCCAAAACCCAACATATGCCGGTTTTGTGTTGTTACGGACTCTCGAGATCTTTTTTGGTGGTTTCTGACACTGTATAACATATTATCATCCATAAAAATGGATAAAAGTACATTGGCTTAGCTCAGGGGTTGGTCGAATGTGAAGAAGAGCCATTTTGTCCTTTCAGCAACAATCAAACCATTTTGGGAGTCACAACCTTTTACGTCCATTTGACCATCTTGACTGTAAATGTGTGTCAGTGTGTGCTAATGTACTGATAAAGGCTAAAAAATCGAAATCTTAAAGCTTTGCTTTAAGCTTTAGTGCAGCTGTAGTTACGTTTCTCGCATCTCTGGCAGGAAACTTTTCGGCAAAAGTAGATTAGATTCTTGTAAAATGTTCAACTTTTTACAAGGCTGAAGTTGCTTCTTATTCACCAGCTTCTTCTTAAAATCTTCCTGTTCTACCTTAAAAGTGGAGCAGCAGTCACATTCTGGCGAATTCGAATAAGAAGCTGGCGAATGAGAATCTGACTTCAGCTACGTGACGTTTTAGTGTTTTAAAGTTACTTGTTGAAGATTAAACGTATCAGGAAACCAGCTGGAGTGATTATTAAGACAAATAAGTCAACAAGTCTCCAAATTATTGATGTTTCTCTTAAATCTTTCTCTTGTGTTTTTGTTAGCTACTAGCTGGGATTGTTGTCTGCGTTGCTGTGGTGACCAGCAGTCTGTGTGCCAGTCTTTAGGGTTAAAGGGTGAATCAGCAGTTCTACATTAACTCCAGTGTTTAAGACCATTTACTGTTAAACTGTGTTGAAGGATCAGCAGAGCTTTATTTTACTGTAGAGGAGGATTATTTTATTATTACCTACTGATCTGATTCAGCTGTGGAGCCACAACAGGGCAGTAAAAGAGCCACATGTGGTCGAACTCTGACCTAGCTACAAAAACCAGGAGCAAACTGTAGTCTGCCTGTTGTCTGTACTTTTCTCCAAAACATACAGCAAATCGACACAGTTTGAGACAACGTGTCATAATTTTGGGGTACGGTTTGTCCCGGTGCTGGATATGGTGTATACTGGTCTGCTGCTGGTGATACTGGTCACCTAACATGGTCATGCTGGTTGACCAGCATACCACCATCCAAAATGCAACATATGCTGGTTTATTCTTTTTTTTATGGCACAGTAAAGAAATAAGCTTCAGACACCAAACATGTCCCCGGCTGAACAAGCGCAAAGCCCGAACTCTCCCGACAGGTGGGAGTAATGGCAGGATGAGGGGGACGACACTGAGGCACCAGAGGAAGGAGCGATTCCCCGGGCCCCGCTCCCTGTTACGCAGCAAGGCTGCTACCTTCGACCCAGGCGGCTGAGCTGCCAGCTGGGGGTGATAATGGGGAGGCGGAGCGGCGAGCTCTGCCCTTAATGAGAGCCAACTGATGCTGATCTGGCTGGCAGTGTGAGCTGAGAGGGACGAGCAGCAGCGGACTGAAGATTTGAAAAGCTCAGGGATGAGACTGAAAAGTGTCCAGCTTGGTGTTGGTTGTGTTTGTTGTCTATTTTGGGTGAGAAATTAAAAGTAATGGCTGCTGCAGCGCAGAACCCTGCCTCCAGCATCCTCCTCATGCCGTGCTACAGTGGTGCCGCAGGCGCATGCCACAAAGCCAATCTGATTGTTTTGTGAGAAATTGTTCGTGTGTAATTTAAAAGTCCCCAAAGAACAGAGTGGAAGAGGCTCATCCAAAACCTCTCCCGTTGTTCCAACACATTTTGACAGTCACGGATTGTTGCTTTCCCACCTGACAATCATCGTAAGCCAGATTTGTTCAGATTTTGAGCAGTTTTCTTTCCCCAGGATGAGATTAGTCAGGTTCAGGCTGTTCTCTCTGCTCGGGCCGTGGCTGTGTTGACTCTGGCTCTGCTGAGATTCGTCAGTCTGCTTGTCTGTCTCTATTGACACTGTTATGCAAAACGCGCTGCGGGACCTTTGCCACGGAAAGTCACTTTTTTCCGTTTTATGGTACCTTTTTCCATCTCTTTTTCCACCTGGCGCCTTTGGTTCTTTTTCCATCTTCTGAAAAAGGGACATTTGAGTTGAATGGACTGTAAATTTATGGGGGGTTGATGGATTTACAGTGAGAATGGAGATTAAGCCCTATTGGTAGGCTAAAATGTCTTTTATATAACAGACACTGCGGTCCATATTCATTACATCCCAGCTGGTTTTTTAGCAGGGACAGTAGTTTCACACTTTTTTCTACAACTTCAAATGCAGGTGATCAGTCACATGTCTGGTGTCTTGCTAGTAAAAGGTTGGACCCCCTTTTTCCTTCAGAACTGCTTTAATTCTTCGTGTCAGACTTTCAACAAGGTGTTGGAAACGTTCCTCAGAGATTTTGGTTGGTTATTTGAGTTCCTGTTGCCTTTCTATCATCTGGAACCAGTCTGCCCATTCTCCTCTGACCCCTCACATCAACAAGGCATTTTCGTCCACACAACTGACCGCTCACTGGATATTTCCTCTTTTTCGGACCGTTCTCTGTAAACCCTAGAGATGGTTGTGCGTGAAAATCCCAGTAGATCAGCAGTTTCTGAAATACTCAGACCAGCCCGTCTGGCACCAACAACCACGCCACGTTCAAAGTCCCTTAAATCCCCTTTCTTCCCCGTTCTGATGCTCGGTCTGCACTTCAGCAAGTTGTCTTGACCACCTCTACAAGCCTAAATGCACTGAGTTGGCGCCGTGTGATTGGCTGATTAGCTATTTTCAAGCAGTTGAACAGTATGTACCTAGTAAAGTGTCCGGTGAGTGTATAACAGTGTCTGTAACCACATGAGCAGGTCAGCTTGGAGATTAAACAGCAACACTGTGTGATGGTTTAGATATGCAGTTAGCATCATGCTAATTGGTGCACAAAAGCTTGTATTAATTGTTAGCATCATAGCTTCGGTGCAGAGCTGAAGAAGCGAACCGTCTTGGCTGATTGACTACATTTGATTTTTCATTGTCCGGTTTAATCTTCAGAAACTCTGCCTGTGCAAGTGGGATAGTTTGAGCGGATCTGGAGCCAAAATTGGATGCTTATTACCAGCAGACTGCAGGCAGTTGGACCTGTCAACATGGTGAAATGAGTCTGTTCTGGACCAGTTATGCTGTCTAGTTTAGTGGGACAGCTTTTGCTGGGGAGAGCAGAGTAACCTCGTACAGAGGCTCTTTGGGGATAAGACGACCCAGGCCCAGTTTCACTGAAGTTCAGACACATAAAAGAAGATTTTTCCTCATTTGTTGGCAAGATGATGCTTGCGTCTCCATAGTGCTGCTGAGTTGTGTTATCCTACCTAATGTTATACCCTAAAGTGCAACTAGTTTGATTTTCCTTTTTGAATATTATACATATGTCCAGATATACAAGCCTATATGGGTCATTCTCCATTTGGAGGGGAGACAGCTGACCTAAGATGAAACAATACTCTCATCTTAAGATTTCTCTGATTTCTCTTTATCCTGTGTCATAGTCGCTCTGCATGTGTAAAACAGCTCGTCACAAAACCCGTTTTCAAACCATTTTTAATCTAAAGCAATATTTCTAAGAGGTGTAACTTGGGAATTGGTGTAAAACAGATTCACGTTTACTTTTTATCTCACATTTAAAAATGTGTATTTTATTTTTAAAAAGCCATTGTCAGAGATTTTGGTTACTGCTGTTATCAGGACTCTTATTCCATTTTAACACAGTATTTTCAGCTCTGTTAAACTGCTTCTTTGGGTCGAGGCTCATCAGAGAGGAAGCATCTCAAGGCATGAGAAGGCGAGTCACTCTCGCTCACTATGTTTCATTCATTTATTGAGAATTTTGTTTGTCTGGCAGCTCATAACTTCTATGTGTCACTGCTGTTTGTGCTTTAATAACATTTTTCAAAATAATGTCATGTACATCATTTTTATTACTGAGTTTAAACAGTTGCACAAGGTCACCTGACCAACCAACGAGTCAGCCAGTTTACTGAATCCTCAGTTTTAACTGGAATGTCACTGGAGTCGCCGTCACTGGTGTTACACCATATTCATACACCAGTGACTGCACAATATGCTCGGAATTAAGCTCCTTTCTGCGTATATGATAATGGGAGAAAGTTTTGTTTTGGGATGAAAGAAAGTATTTATTTTTTTATTTATCTTGAATTCCCACTCCGAATGGAGAATGACCCAAGCACCTTATACACCTTAGAACTGAACTTGTGGAAACATATCCCTGCAGACGTCTCCTAAAAAGAATGGAATAATAAAATATAAGAGTGGACACAGTAGATACTGAAGTAAATGATATTATATTTAGCTTGTTGAGGTGTATTTACCTATTTATTAACTATGTTTTCTCCTTTTTCCGCAAGGCTGAAAAATGTTATAAAGTGTGGTCTCTGACTTTTGCACAGTACCGTTTAATGCATGCCATCATTTTTTGGCTGCATAAAAATGATCAGACGTCATGTGACTCTGTTCAGTGACAGAGCAGAGGGTGGGTGGTTGTGGGGGGGGGGGGGGGGGGGGGGGGTGGTTGTGGTGGTGCTGGAGCCTATCCTAGCAGTCATCGGGCGGAAGGCAGGACAGGTCGCCAGTCCATCGCAGGGCAGACAGACAGACACAGACAGCCACTCACACCTAGGGGCAATGTAGCATGTCCACTCTGCCTGACTGCATGTCTTTAGACTGTGGGAGGAAACCGGAGAACCGGTGGAAACCCACGTAGACACGGGGAGAACATTCAAACTCCACACAGAGAGGACCCCGGTCACCCGGCCGGGGAATCGAACCCAGGCCCTCCTCGCTGTTGTGAAGTATTGTCATTATTTCCTTCACACGTGTTTTCTTGTTTGTATTTTTCGTGCTTTGAATTCTTTTTGTGATCCACAGTTTTTCTCTTTTTGCCCTGCCCTTCTGTCCAGTTTTCCTGATTCTCTGTATTTTTGTTTTTTTTATCTTAGCCTGTATGTCAGCTTTGATTTTTCTGCATGGTCCATATATTTGCTTATTCTTCCTTCGGTTTTGGCTTGGCCTGACTTTGGCTATTCGACTTTGAACTGTCCTTCTAACATTAAAGCCCTTTCACTCTTTTATATCTGGTTTATCACAGCCACGTTGCACAATTACTGCAGCTGTGTGGTGTCTGTGCCAAAAATCAGTCCTAATTAGTTTTTACATGACCATTTTCTAACCTGTCTTCATCCCTTACAATTAAATAGGCCATTCCCGTTGCTGTGCCTTTAAAACTAAGATATGTAAATGAGCTCGGTTCTGATTGTTCAGTTGTGCCTCAGTTAAAAAGCAGTCTGAAACACTCCTTCAAAGGGCAGGGATACACTACACTGTTTCCAAAAGTATTCACTCACTCATCCAAATCATTGAATTCTAGGCCTGCAGACTGCTTCTACAGACATTAGTGAAAGAATGGGTCGCTCTCAGGAGCTCAGTGAATTCCAGCGTGGTACCGTGATCGGACGCAACCTGAGCAGCAAGTCCAGTCGTGAAATTTCCTCACTACTAAATATTCCACAGTCAACTGTCAGTGGGATTATAACAAAGTGTAAAGTTTGGTGGAGGGGGGATCATGGTGGTGGGGTTGTGTTTCAGGAGTTGGGCTCGGCCTCTTAGTTCCAGGGAAAGGAACTCTTAAAGCTTCAGCACCAAGAGATTTTGGACAATTTCCTGCTCCCAACTTTGTGGGAACAGTTCAGGGATGGCCCCTTCCTGTTCTGCCTGCAGAGTCCTGACCTCAACCCGATAGAACACCTTTGGGATGAATTAGCGCAGAGACTGTGAGACAGGCCTTCTCGTCCAACATCAGCGTCTGACCTCACAAATGCTCTTCTGGAAGAACGGTCAAAAATTCCCATAAACACACTCCTATCCCTTGTGGAAAGACTTCCCAGAAGAGCTGAAGCTGTTATAGCTTCAGGTGGGCCGACATCATATTAAACCCTATGGATTAAGAATGGGATCTCACTCAATTCCATATGCGTGTGAAGCCAGACGAGCGAATACTTTTGGGAATAGAGTGGACGTAAATGCATGGATGTGACATCACAAACACCCTGAACTCAAAATGGGCTCTTTTTTCTATGTATGTACTGTATGAATTGTGGAGTTTTTGAAAACATAGTAATGGTAAACAGAGGTATGGACTCGAGTCATATGATTGGATGCCCCCTACGTTACATCAGCATGCCTGTCATGCTTGTCTGTGTACCATGGATTTAGTATTTAGGTTGGAAGATTAACATAAAATTATATAATAAATAAATAATAAAAATAGTAATAATAACAATAGTAAGTGAATATACAGCCATACACTTTTAATATGCTGTAATTATAGGGCTCTAGGACTGTTACCATTATTCAGTGTTATGGCCTTAAATCGAGACTCGACTGTCTTGACTCGGGTCTTGAGTGTGAAGACTTGTGACTGTTATTTGCACCTTGGTGACTTGTTCCCAGCTCTGGTGTTTACCTAATTCATAGAACCCATAAGAGAACGTAGAAAATGAGTTTTTACGTGGTGAGAAAAACGCGCGGTCAGTCGTCTCCATCCTCTTGACTGGTGCTGTGTACTGTTTGTGTGCTGATTATTTCCTTTTTATTTCATTCAGATTTCACTTGGACGCTACGAGGCCTGTGATGGGCGCCGCTTCCTCAGCCTGAATTTCGCCTAATTGCTGTCCCCCATGATGAGCTCCTCTCCTGACCCTGCTGCTGAGTCCGTACCCCCTGTCCTGCAGCTAGCAAAGGCATCCGACCAGGATGATCCCCCTGCTCTCTTTCCTGTGCTCTACCCCTCCCCCTTGGCTGTGGAGAGGGGGACCGTGTGTATCCCGTCTCCGTTTGCGGATGCTGAGTTTACCACCAATGCACTGACCCTTGGACCCCCAATTTCAGACAGCCCCATGGTGGGACCCCCTCTCAGCCCTTCGCTCTTCTGGACTTCACACAATGCACACACACACGCCCTGCACTGCCCACCGCAGCTGATGTATGGAGAGACACACGCCACCTGGGTGGAGGCCAAGCCACATGCAACAGGCAGCAGCAGGTGAGCACGTCCTGCTTTGGATGTAAACCCATTAAAAATTCTATGTGGTGAAACTTTAGTTGCTTGAAACCTTTATTAAACCAAATTGTACTTGAGTTGCGTATGGAAGTTTCCTGCAACTCACTTGAAACTCAGCTGCAACCATCTCACGTTGTGAAAGCAGGCTTATGAAACAGCCAATCAAAGCAGCAATAATATTTACAGTATTTGGCAGGCACTCTTATCCAGAGCGACTTACAGTTTGATTTTACAGAGGTAGGTGAAGTTAGGAGTCTTGCCCAAGGACACTTATTGGTATAATGTAGGGTGTTTGCCCAGGTGGAGGATTGAACCCCAGTTTAGAGCATAGAAGGCAGAGGTGTTACCCGCTACGCTACACTATACCGCATGAAGTGGTCACGTCAAACGACAATTGACTTAATTGATCAGATCAGTGGACAAGAAAATGAAACAGGAGATGGTTTACTAGGCAGTAGAACACAAGCCCCGCAACTGACTCGAGGTTGGTCATAACAACAAACAGGAGTTTCTCAAGGCTAGCATTTCTGTAGCAAGCTGTGATAAGTAGCCAGCAATTGCTAACAGCTGTTTAAATGTCTGCTCAAGCCACATTCATCTTTTCTGTAGCTTGCAGTTGTCAGGATCTACATAGCTAGATTTATTTTCTCCTGGCTCCATTTTACCTCAGTGAACTTGTGCCTCTAGGATGGAATGAATGAGATATCAAGTACGACTGTAACGGCCACTGCAACGTTCATTTTCAAAGGTTTAATATACAACCGATAAATACTGATATTTACACCCACTGTTAGAAATAAAGGAATTTTTCATTCATCAAGGGACAAACAGTGTAAACGTTCCCTCAGAGGTTCTACAGTAGATTTAAGGTCTGATTGTGAACCTTAAATCTGTTTCTCCAGGTGAAAAGTTGGTATTTGTCCCTTTTCATAACCGAATGTTTTAAAACAGAGCAGTAGAATAAAAGCCTGGAGGCGAGGCAAGGCGGGGTGTGTGGAGTCAGTCCAGCTTAGAACAGATCATTTCAGTGGATTATGGTTCAGTTATGTTCCCTGACTAAAGGTCCTGAGATGGACCCTTGAGGGTCCCACCCCAGTGACAAGAGGGGTCCTGCCCCAGTGACAGTTTAGTGCCTTTATTTCTGACAGTATAGTGACCAATTGTCAGTTTCCCCTTGTTCCTGTGTCTCTTTCTTGCCCTGTGTTGCTGCCATGTGCTTGGTTTTGTTTTGGTTCTTGTGCTCCGCCCTTTTGTTTTGTGCTCCGCCCTTTCCCCCCCTCCTTGCCCATTAGTATCTTCACCTGTCTGCAGTCTCTGCCTCCTCTCTCTCCCAGGTGTTCCCCATTTGTTGTAGCCTTTATCTAGCCCTTTGTTTCAGTCACTGTTGGTCTCGTCTACTTGCCACTTTGTCTGGTGTAGCGGTTCTTTCCCTGCCTCGTGCTTTGTGTTTCTTTTTTTAAGCCTTGTCGTTAGTTACTTTGCTACTCTGCTCACGCATATCCAGCCTCCCTGCTCATTCCGTACATGACACCAATGCTAGATAGAAAAAATGAAAGACAAATATATATATATATATATATATATATATATATATATATAAAGGCAATGAAAAATATAAATATACAAATTTGGCTAACTGGTGGAATAACTGAATGTGTTACATGCAACTTTATTAATTGTTTTGTGTAACTGACAACTTGTACTGAAATTTTGTTGCAGGCAACTTGCAACATACTAGTTGCATGAAAGTTTCACCATGCAAAGCCAATTTTAGAGGCACCACAGTTCTCTATTGAAAGATTCTGCAACAGACTAAACAGACAACGATGACGCATTCGGGAGTTACCCAGACTTATGCATCTTTTTTCAAGTGAAAACTGTCAGCAATATTGACCATTTCTGATGAACGATAAAAATGTAAAAATTAGGTACTTAATGGTAAAAAATGTAGTATTTACAAGTAATATTTGGCGTTATATACAAGTACAGAGCAACTGATGTGAGAAATACCAGGTGTATTTCAGCCTTTAGTGATTCAGCATTTCAGTATATGTGACAGTACACGGTAAGTCAGAGTGCAATAACTTATTCTATATTATGATTATTAGTATGTTTTCTGTAATGCTGGGGTAATATTGTGGTAACAGGACTGTAAAATAAAGTGTAACTTTGTACGTGGTGTTTACACCGTAACTGCCTGTTCTCATATTGTCATCATAATGCAGAAATTAACCAGACATGCTACCAGTACATACTGGTCAGTTCTCTTAATTTGATGAAAACATGACTGGAAAATAAAGCCTGACTTTGTATGTCGTATTTACAAAGCCAGTATCTGATTCATCGTACATAATGTTCATAGCCATATTGTAATGTTTAAAGCACAGCAGTGATAACTAGTGTGTGTTGGCTTCCCACACGCCCTATAATGTGGAATGTGATGCAACAAGCCAAAGCTAAAATGAAGTAGTTGAAACCTATTGTAGCACGACCTGTGCTGCCTCGGGCAGAGGTATTACGCTGGAGGCAGGGGTGGAGAAGCTCTTCAGTCTGCTACTGCTGCTCGTTCCTCTCTCTTACTGTTCCCTCTCAGCTCTCTTTTTAAAGTC
Source organism: Pygocentrus nattereri (assembly GCF_015220715.1). Taxonomy (NCBI): domain Eukaryota; kingdom Metazoa; phylum Chordata; class Actinopteri; order Characiformes; family Serrasalmidae; genus Pygocentrus; species Pygocentrus nattereri. The sequence continues at coordinate 4,053,798 of NC_051215.1, forward strand.
TGAGTCAAGAGGGACGGAAAGATTGTTGCTCCGCCTCCCCGTCACCACCCCTAGCTTGGACGCTGGGGTCAAACACAAGGTGTAGTCTTGGAGGCAGGGCTGGGGTGGTGGAGTTTGGGACTCGTGTCCTGCCTTCATCCCTCTTGCCGTTGTCTGCCCCTCTCCATTGGCCGACATCCTGTCTTCAGGATTCGGGCCCAGCCTTCCCGCTGGCTCTCACCAAAGTCATGGGGCATGGTGCCTGGCACACCTATTAAAGGTGAAACATAAAGATTAAGATATCCTTATTAGTCCCACATCAGGGAAATTCCACCTCCGCATTTAAGACCCACACTAGGGGGCAGTGAGCACACCTGCCCGGAGCAGGGTGCAGGCCTATCCACAGCGCCCAGGGAGACGTTGGGGGTTGGGTGCCTTGCACAGAGGCACCTCAGTCATGTACTGTCGGCTTAGAGGACCAAACCGGTGACCTTCCGGTTGCAAGGCTGGTTCCCTAACCTCCAGGCCCCAACAGCCCCTGATAGAAGAGTCAAATTCAGCTAGGCTAATGCTACTTATAGAAATGGACGAAAACTGTCCTGAAGAAATTCATAATCTATAGAAACCAGCAATTAAATACCTTGAACAATTGAATACCTGCTCACTGGTGGTTCTGTGGGGGTCCTGACCATTGATGAATGGGGTTAGAGAAACAGATGGACTACAGTCTGTAATTGTCAGTGGAGCTGATAAAATGGACAGTGAGCATAAAGTGCTTTGGCAGGGATGTTAGAAGTTACATTTCTGATAAACATATCGCTGCTGTCAGAACTAAACCTGTGCCTGTTTTTCAGTTTTTGACATAACTTGTTGCTCTTTACATTGTGTGTAAATTCCATGATGAATGGACCAAAAAAACCAGGAAAATTCTGGTTCCATTGACTTACATTAAAAGTCCTTCTCCTGTAAAGTTACCATTTTGGAGATTTGGAGTTTCTCTCTGACAGTAACGATATGGAGACAGAAACAGAAACAGAATGACAACAGGTGCCACTTGCGTAAAAACATTTTCATTTTTATTTATGCAACATTATATTGTGGCGTATTGGATGCTGAGATTTTCATTGGGAGTGACCAGGCTGGACAAGATTAGAAATGAGCAGATCAGAGGGACGGTGAAGGTGGAGCAGTTTGGAGATAAAGCCAGAGAGGCCAGGTTGAGATGGTTTGGACATGTGTTGAGGAGGAATAGTGGATATATTGGGCAAAGAATGTTGGAGATGGAGCTGCCGGGTAGAAGGAGAAGAGGTAGACCTCAGAGAAGGTTTATGGATGTAGTGAAGGTGGACATGGAGATTGTTGGTGGAGAGTGTGTTGTATTTGGCTCTATATAGGATATTTTTGAAAATGGTTCTGTATAGCACCAAAAAAGGGTTCTTCTATAGTTATAAGCTTCATTGTAGCAATAACAATAAAACCATGTACGGTCTGTTCTCCATCAATCTGAAGAACTATTTCGTGATGCAAAGAACCTTTATTTATATATATATATATAATAATGTATGGTAAGTGGAGCTGATAAAATGAACCATAACTATAAAGTGCTTTGTTGTCATGAATGTTAGAAGTTAAATTTATATATATACATATATATATTCTCTCTATCTCTCTCTCTCTCTCTCTCTCTCTCTCTCTCTCTCTCTCTCACACACACACTCTCTCTCTCTCACACTCTCTCTCTCTCTCTCTCTCTCTCTCACACTCTCTCTCTCTCTCTCTCTCTCTCTCACACTCTCTCTCTCTCTCTCTCACACTCTCTCTCTCTCTCTCTCTCTCTCTCTCACACTCTCTCTCTCTCTCTCTCTCTCTCTCTCTCTCTCTCTCTTTCTCTCTCTCTGCAGTACTTTATCTCATGGGAAGTTGTTTGGGAAGCAGTTGGAAGACGCTGATGAAGTCATGAACAAATCTTCCTCCACTGTTATGACCAAATCTGACCTGCATTTCTGCGTGGTGTGCAGTGATTACGCTTCAGGGTATCACTACGGCGTCTGGTCCTGCGAGGGCTGCAAGGCTTTCTTCAAGAGGAGCATTCAAGGTAAAACAGCGTTCACACAGCCCGAAAGTTTTCTTGTGTGCATCTCGGCCAATCGCTTTTCATGGACTGGCACTGTGTGGATCTATGCGGTTAGAGTTTGCTGACCTCTCACTGTAGAATATCAAAAAAAAAGCCTGGATTTCAGGTTTTCTTGAATACACAGTCGTATGCAAAAGTTTGGTCAAATGCATTTCTGTAATTCATACAATTTAAGTTCGACATGTGTGAACTTATTTTCACAAAATGTTTAATTTCACCAGGACGCTCAAACTTTTGCGTAAGCCGGTACACATGATTGTCGCAGCTTGCTAACAGGGGCTGGTTCTAGTGGCAGGCGCTGTAGTTTGAGGTGTGAGATGGACGCTGTAGAGGAGCTTTCTGTGGTATTTCAGTAAGTTTCAGTCTCAGACGCTCTGCAGACAGACGTACATGGACTGTCTGATGTAAAGTGTGCATGGGACCTATGATGCTCACGTTCAATGTTCACAGTCTTAATTTGGTGTACACTTGCTTCAGTGTTCTAGAAAACATTTATTTTTCTCATTCTGTACATCTCTATTCACCCTCTGTCTGAAACACTCTGTTAGAGCTCCTGTGTCTTTAAGTGCGGAGCCTCCCAGTGAGCCCAGTGTGCTCTCATTGGTCAGCTCACCCACTCTGTTCTATCTGGCCAAGCGGTTCTAGCCCTGTCTTGCAGTCTGCAGACAGACCCTTCTCTCCTGAGCAGCTGTAACTCTGTGGCTGGTGCACCTGAAAGTCTGGTCAGCATCTCCACACGGCTACAGAACTGAATAACCTCCTTCTGGCCTTCAACAGCTGCTGTAAGGCAGACAGTATTTGGAAGATGGATTTTATTGGAAGATGATGTCATCTTGTAGCAAAAGGAAAAGGGCTGGAATTCCAATGAATTTGAGAAAAGTTGAGTGTTTTTGTGGGAGAGAGTTTCTTCCTCTGGCTCGAAATTTGAGGTTTTCAACTGTGGCATGAACCCGTCCCCTGGACCCTGATGACGGACGCGAGAGCTGGCAGGAAGGCGGGGCACAAACTCCGAGCCTAGATGAAACTCTGCAAAGACAATGGGGCGAGGCTGCGAGGGAGTGGGGGACAGAGCATGGGTCCTGAGTCCCGTCTCCTGGATCCCACACCTGGTGGTTGAGCCGGAGAGCGAGGGCGGTGGCAGAGGCGGAGCGACGAGCTCTCGTTCCCTCTCGGCTCAGGTGCTCAGGTGCAGCGTGAGCACCTTTTAAAAAAGAGCAGAGAGGGGTGGAGAAGCTTTAAAGCTCGAGTGAGAAAAAGACAGAAAAGCTTCATTTGAAGCCACTGATACGTGGCCAGGTTGTGAGTTGTTTATTGTTTGTTATCGGTGAAAATGAAAGAATATGGCTGCTGCAAACACTTTTCCTGCCTCCGGTGTCCTTCCTGAGCCCAGGATAGCACAGGCAGTGCTAACTTTTTGCATGCATTAAAAGATAATAACACTAAAGGAAGGGAACAGCTGGAAAAGTGTAATCCTTCCCATGTTAAATGTTGGGCATCCACACTTCCATGCACTGGTTTTATGATTCTCAGAGGAAACAAATGGTTGTTTATCAGTCTAAATGTTCACAGCAAGCAGTTGCATCTCTACTCAACAGTAAGGAAAGGGTCTACATCTCTTCTTCTTCATGGATTTGCAAGGCTGACTTAGATTGTATGGCTGTTCTGTCCTGTTACATAATTCAGCAGAAACCTTAGCTACCCTTATTTCGAACCCTGCACACTACACACACACACACACACTATAATCACAGATCCCAGAGGAGCCAAGGTCAGTGCACTTTGTTCTCTCCTCAGATTTTACTGCCCACTTGTTTTTTGCTGTGATTTCGAGCTTCTCCTTAATAAGGAAAACAGGCATAAAATGACCTTCAACTATTATCATTATTCATTAGATCTGCTACAGGTACACGACCAGCAGACTCACTGGCTGCTGTGTCAGAAACCACTTGTGTTGTTAGTCAGTGGTTAGTTTCTGACCATAGAGCAGCTCTTGTCTGGTTGTTTTTCTCTCAACTTAGCAACAGTGCTGTATCGTACCAGCACCATACACACCCAAACAATGTCTGGATAACAGTGGTCCTGTGGTCAGAAACTGACCAGTGATGAATGTGGTAGACGGGGGCTGATAAACTGTGCCTGGACAGACGAGCCCCAGTCTGTAACTGTACACCTTCACATCGGAGCTGTAAGGCAGGTGGAGCTCATAAATTGGACAGTGAGTGGGAGTTGGCAGGTGTTTCGCAAGTAAAGTACACATTGGGGGAAACGAGTAATCATGTTTGTTCTGAAAGGAACGTTGGCAGGAAAAAGTATTCAATCACTAATTAATAGTCCTAGGACAGCCCCTTTTCCAAAAAAGTTAGGATGCTGTGCAGAATGTAAATAAAAGCAAAATGCAGTGATGTGCAAATGATTAAGCCCGATATTTCACTGACAATAGTAGAAAGACAACATATCAAATGCTAAAAATTTGACATTTTATTGTTTTTTGAAAAATATTTGCCCACTTTGAATTTAATGCCAACAACACATTCCAAAACAGTTGGGACGGGGGGCAACGGAAGGCTGGTAAAGTTGTGGAATTCTAAAAAAAAAACACCTGGTGGTTAATTGGCAATGGGTCAGGAACATGACTGGGTATAAAAAGAGCATCTCAGAGAGGTGGAGTCTTTCAGAAGTGAAGATGAGGAGGGGCTCACCACACGATCAAATAATGCAACCATTCAAGAAAAACAATTCTCACGCAAAACAGCAAAGAACTTTTGCCTTTCATCTTCTATGGTACATAATAACATTAAAAGATTCAGAGAATCTGGAGAAATCTCTGTATGTAAGGGACAAGGCCAAAATCCAGTATTGGCTAACCAAGAACTTTGGGTCTTCAGGCAGCACTGCGTTAAAAACAGACATGATTCTGTGGTGGAAATCACTGCATGGGCTCAGGAACACTTCTGAAAACCACCGTCTGTGAACACAGTTCATCACTGCATCCACAAATGCTGTTAAAACTCAAAAATGAAAAGAAGAAATTGTACATAAACAGGATCCAGAAACGCTGCCACCTTCTCTGGGCCTGAACTCATTTAAAATGAATGAAGGCAAAGCAGGAAAGTGTCCTGTGGTCCGACGAATCAACATTTGAATTATTTTTGGAAATCATGGACACAGTGTCCTCCGGGCTGAAGACCACTCAGCTTGTTATCAGTGCACAGTTCAAAAGCCAGTATTAATGATTATATGGGGGACTGGCACATCTTTGAAGGCACCATTAATGCTGAACAATATATATGTTTTGACAACATATGCTGCCGTCCAGACGACGTCTTTTTCAGAGAAGGCCTTGATTATTTCAGCAAGACAGTGACAGACCATATTCTGTGTGTACTACAACAGCATTGCTCCGTATTAAGAGTTGGGTGCTAAATTGACCTGCCTGCAGTCTAAAACTGTCATCACTAAAAAAAATCGCCACATAATGAAAGGAAAATTCGACAAACAAGACCGCTGAACTGATGAACAGCTAAATCCTGTATCAAACAAGAATGGAAAAACATTTCACTCTCAAATCTACAGCAGCGTCTCCTCTGTTCCCAAATGCTGACAGAGTGTTGTTGAAAGAAGAGGTGATGAAACACAGTGGTACACGCCCCCGTCCCAACTTTTTTGGAAATAGGGTTGTATTTTTTTATTTCGTCCGACCAGAACACATTGTTCCAAAAGGCTTCTGATTTGTGTTAAAAAAGCATGTGCAAATTTTAGACGTCCATCCCTGCACTTCTATTTTAGCAGATGGGTTTTGTGTGTGGTGCAGGAATGGAGATGATTGTGGTCTAGTGCATTGCCTGTTGTTCCTGCTGGTTTTAGGTCATCCTGCAACTCTTTTTTGAGTGACTGCTGGATTTTTGGACCTTTCTTATCAGTTATCTGAGCGAAATCTTGCCTGACGCACTGTCTGGGGACAATTCCATGAATTTTCCACCTGCACATTGTTAGGACTTGCACCAACAGGGATGATTAAGGTCTTTGCCAGGGGTCGCTAACTTTTTCCATTCTGTATTGTTTGCTGATATTGGGCCTCATTCACCAATATCTTCCTACGTTTTTTCTTAAATGTGTTCTTGAGAAAGGTCCTAAGAAAAGTCTGCGTCAGATTCATGACGCGTTCTTAAACCACAGAACTGATCACACCTTTGTACTAGAGATTCTGTTCTTACAGCCTTCAAAGCAGTGGTTCTTCAAGAGTAAAGAAAATGGTACTGTATAGAACTATGAACACTCGAGGAACCATTGGCATTATTAAAGGCTGGAGATGGATGCAAAATGTGCTGTACGTGATTCTATATAGAACCTTTTCTTTTGGAAAGGGTTCTGTATAACAGCCAAAAGGGTTCTCGTATTGTTACAATGTCAAGCCTCCATCAATAAAAGAACCGTTTTGGGAAATGTCCCTGATTCTGTATGGAACCATGTACAACACATTCTCCATCAATGTGAAGAACCCCTTCATGATGCGGAACCCTTTAATTCTAACAACTTTATATTGTGGCACATTGGTATTTTCTTATGTTCTGTTGTATGTGGTTCAATATAGAACCTTTTTGAAGACGGTTCTGTATAGCACCAGGTTCTTCTATTGTTACCAACTTGACATTGCAATAATAGCGGAAACCTTTTTGGTGCTACATAGAATCATATGCAACACATTCTCCATCAGCCTGAAGAACCATTTCACCATGTAGAGAACCGTTTAATCATGCAAAGGGTTCTTTGAGTGATCAAGGTTCTATAAAAAAACATTTTGCTCGAGATCATTTTTATTTTTAAATGCGACGTTATATTGTTGCATGTTGGTTCTTCAGGTTGATGGAGAATGAGTTGTATGTGGTCCTGTATAGAATCTTTTTGAAAATGGTTCTACAGAGCACCAAAAAGGGTTCTTCTATAGCTACAAGCTTGACCTTGCAAAAATAGCAGAACCTTTTTTGGTGCTACATAGAACCACATGCAATCTGAAGAACATTTCACCATGCAGAGAACCTTTTAACAATGCAAATAGTTCTTTGAATGTTCATGGCTCTATGTAGAAGCACGTCTTTAGTAAAGAATCGCTGAAGAACCATCTTTAAGAGTGTTCCGTGTGAAGGACTGTGGTATTTATGTTGGCCTAACGCTGATTTTTTTTTTGTTTCAGGACACAATGACTACATTTGTCCAGCCACCAACCAGTGCACGATCGACAAAAACCGCCGCAAGAGCTGCCAGGCCTGCCGGCTGCGCAAGTGCTATGAAGTGGGCATGATGAAGTGTGGTATGGTAGCTTTGATGTAGATGGAGATGAGGGCACTAAGCACAGATTTAAAGAGGAAAAAAACAAGTTTAGCCCAAATGTAGTCGATCAGCCAAGACCTGGTTCGTGTCTTAAGTTTGCATCTTTTACTTTTACCCTGGAGCTACGAGGCTAATGAAGCTAAAAACAACTAATGGAAGTGTATAGTCTACCAGTTAGCGGTGTGCTAACTCCTAACTAGTTACATTTATTCAGTTAGATGAGCTCAAACAGTTTTAGTGAGTGTTAATCTAATTTTCACTACTTCTCAGTAACAAACATTGGGTTTTTATTTCACCCTGTTGTGTTGAGTCACTGTCTGTACTGCAGAAGGAAAGGCTGTACTAGAGAGAAGCTGGTCTAAACAAACTCTAGCATATGAATCTTCATCATCCTCCTCCCGCAGTCACTCCTGTGAGTCACGTCCGTCAGGGAAGCTTTGTGCGCCGCCCCCTCCACATTTGCAGCTCTCTCCCTGCCGTCCTCGCCAAGGTCTGTGTACGGGGTCCATGCCACAGCGGGCTATTAAGTGATACTTTTTTGATCCCCCAATGGGGAAATTCCACCTCCGCATTTAACCTGTCCGTGAAGTGAAACACCACATACACACAAGTGAATGCACACACACTAGGGGGCAGTGAGCACACTTGCCCAGAGCGGTGGGCAGCCCTATCCACGGCGCCCGGGGAGCAGTTGGGGGTTAGGTGTCTTGCTCAAGGACACCTCAGTCACGGACTGTCGGTCCTGGGGATCGAACCAGTAACCTTCTGGTTTCAGGGGCAGATCCCTAACCTCCAGCCCATGACTGCCCCCTTTAGCTTCCATTACTTGTTAGCCTCATAGCTCCAGTGCAAAACTGAAGAAGCAAACTTCAGACACCAAACATGTCAAGTTGATAATTGCGATCGCGATCTCACATCATCGAATCTATAAATGTGTGAATCACGTTTGACCTTAATGCACGTAAAAATGACCACTTCCCAAAATACAGTAAGAAGGATGATGCCGAAGTTGGCTTATTATATAAGCTGGCCTTCGTGTTGAACTTTCCCGTTCCCCCTTAAATAGTGCAGCACTGGAACGAGTGTGAGATGATTTGGAAAAGCAGTTAGCACAATGCTAACAGCTGAGCTATTAGCTTCCATTACTTAGCCTCGAAGCTCCAGTGCAAAGCTAAAGAAACTTCAGGCACCAAACGTGCCTTGGCTGGTCGGCTCCATTCGGGATAAGCAGAAACCTGTAAATGTGCTAAATTGCACGTTAGTCTTCTCATAAGCTCAGTCCAGCAGTGAAGTCCATTGAATGAAGGAAGAGGCTTTGTGACGGCGTGTTTTTACTCGTAGGTGTAAGAAGAGAGCGGTGCAGTTATCGAGGGCCTCGTCACCGCCGGGCTCCTCACGTCCGGGATGGCTCCGTTGCAGTCGCAGGAGTCAGAGCTCATTCCCAGCGGCATCAGCAGCCCCACCTCCATCTCTCCCTCTCTCTCTCGGGCCACGCGGGGTCCAGCCTATCCCCCGAGCATCTGGTCCACTGCATGCTGGACGCAGAGCCGCCGCAGATTTACCTGAAACAGCAGCTGAATAAGCCCTTCACTGAGGCCAGCATGATGATGTCACTCACAAACCTCGCTGACAAAGAGCTCGTCTTTATGATCAGCTGGGCCAAGAAGATACCAGGTCAGTCTTTGTTCATGTTCTCAAAATATGTTGTTCATTCCCAGCCGTTCAGCTCACTTATGGGCATTACATTCATTGTTTTTGTGATGTCACAAAAACCAACACGTTTACAAACATCTGCCTGTTCAGCCTGCGGCAGTGTAGCCCTGCCAGTTTACGCTGAAGTTATAAGGAGTGTTTCACCCTGTTCTGCGTTCTGAATGATGCATAATACAGAGCAGCTAATCAGAAGAGACCTCATTTACATAGATCTGTCTTAAAGGCACAGAAACAAAAACAGTCTGTTTCATTCTAAGGGATAAAGAGAGAATAAAAAAGTGAAAATGAGTTTCTCTTGGTACATAAAACCCACACAAACATCATACAAGGACCTGCATCATCTGTTCTACGCTGGTGGTCAGTGCTCTTAGATATTTAGATTAATTAAGCAATTTTACTCAACTATACTTAAGGAATCATTGCACACTGCATTGAAAGGTCCAGGGTGTGGTGGATTCCCAGACGTAATACATATGCACTGCTCAAAAAAATAAAGGGAACACTCAAATAACACATCCTAGATCTGAATGAATGAAATTCTCATTGAATACTTTGTTCTGTACAAAGTTGAATGTGCTGACAACAACAAAATCACACAAAGATCATCAATGGAAATCAAATTTATTAACCAACGGAGGCCTGGATTTGGAGTCACACACAAAATTAAAGTGGAAAAACACACGACAGGCTGATCCAACTTTGATGTAATGTCCTTAAAACAAGTCAAAATGAGGCTCAGTGTTGTGTGTGGCCTCCACGTGCCTGTATGACCTCCCTACAACGCCTGGGCAGCTCCTGATGAGGTGGCAGATGGTCTCCTGAGGGATCTCAATCTATTTGTGTAGTTTGTTTATTTGCTGAGAAAAGTGTTAATATTTGAATAAATGAAGTTTATAGATTATTAATTAATAATTTATATATATATATACATATATATATTTATATATATATATATATATATATATATATATATATATATATATATATATATATATATATATATAATTAAATAATAATCTATAAACTATCATTTATCAATCAGTGCTTCAGTAAATTGAGCTCATGGTGTAATTGATGATATTAACGTGTCTCTGTAGCGGCTGTGAAGGTGTCCAGGAAAAATACAGACCCAAGAAATTCTTGTTACTTTTTATTGTTTGTTTATTTGAATTATGAATACGACTTTATTCTAATGTATATTGTGATGAACTCACTGCTGAGGTCAACTGTTTAAAAATTTGCTTAGATTTCTAATCTAAGCAAAACTGTTTTCTAAACTTTTGCACAGTGCTGTATGTATGTATGTATGTATGTATGTGTGTATATATATATCTGAGCACAAGCAGCTCTGTATGATATTTTAAAGCTCAATTTTGAACATCATCTTTCAGACAAGCAGCCAGTGGAGTGAAGCTAGAACCGCTCTAATATGACCTTGTTTTCTAGTCCATGTGCCGCTGAGGTAAAGACGTGTGACGTGATCCGAAAACTCCTGGCCCCATAATATTTCAATCTTTAGAGGGTGAAAATGTAAATGCAGACAGAAATTTGATATCCCTATGAATTTGGGTCATTAATGATCAAAAATGTACCAAGCGCCTGCAAAATGTTGTATTTTTTTTAATAATATTTAACGTGAGTGTCTAATAATGTGTAATTTTGATGGTGATTCATTCTGTTGGTTATTATGGACGTGTTGTTTTTATTGATGTTCTGTCCTCTTGGATTCATGCTCAGTGCTAAAACTCTGCTACACAGCACGAGAGGCTTTATTTTTAATTACAGATTGAGTTGCGTATTTAATATCAGATATTTTTAATACTCAAAAACAATGTAAACTGAATGTCCCTTGTTTATAATATAAGGGCTAAAAGCAGAGATGTAATGACAGTAGCGAGTGGGTTTTGGGTGATTTTGGAGCTGGACTAATTGCTGATGGAGGGCCACAGATAGATGAAATCACTCCGGTGGGTGAGGCAGGGTCTGATGAGTGATCTGATTGTGAATCATGTCGCTGTTTTAGCCCTTTATTGGAATATGAAGGCCGAAGAGCAATAATATCAAGATTTTAGGTGATCTTCCGAGCCGAACTTCTCACTGAAGCTGACGTCACAGCTCGATGGCATCACACTTGCTAGTGAGGGGCGGGTCTGCTGAATGTTCTGATATGTGGATCATGTTTGGATCTTAAACCGTTCTGAAGTTATGAAGGCTAGAATTGGCCTACCCTTTCGCGTATCCGGGTGCACAATGCTAATTGGTGGGCTATAAGTGTCTATTGCTTGTTATCTGCATTAGCTTTGTAGCTCCCAGTGAGAAAGTAGCTTTAGACACCGGTCATGCCCGAGCTGAGTGTTAATCTGATCAGACTGTTCCTTTACGTCGTGCAGGTTTCCAGACTCTCTCAGATTGGTCAGTTTTCTGAAACGGCCAATTCTGTCCTGGCTGTGGAAGATGATATATTCCTGGAGACGCTGTGTGAATGTCAGTGGGAGTGTTAAGTGAGCTGAAACTGGGTGAAATGATTCTCACAGACTGAAGCCAGATTGCTGTGGTAATAGAGATTCATTAGGCTGCGGTTCAGCAGTGCAGGACTGTGCAGGTGTGTTAGTGCAGCTTTGGAGAACATCATCTCGTCCAGACATTTTCCTGTATGATTCTTGTTCACCAGCATTCATCACGCTCTCAGTGAGTGTGCCGTGTGTTTAATAAGATCCTGCGGGTGATCATGTGACTCAGCGCCTTCAGAGTTTGTGGTTCTGTCTAAAGACAGACATACAGCAGCTTTTAACAGTGTGGAATGATTTATATGATATATATATATATAACCCTCAACGTCCATTTTCAGCTCCACTTACTGTATAGCTGCACTCTGTAATTCTACAGTTACAGACTGTAGTCCATCTGTTTCTCTGATACTCTGTTACCCTGTTCTTCAGTGGTCAGGACCCCCATGGACCCTCACAGAGCAGGTACTATTTGGGTGGTGGATCATTCTCAGCACTGCAGTAACACTAACCTGGTGGTGGTGGTGTGTTAGTGTGTGTTGTGCTGGTCTGAGTGGATCAGACCCAGCAGTGCTGATAAAACGGACAATGAGCATAGAAACAAGGAGGTGTTCAGAATGTATGTTGGATTTTGTGACATCACAAAATAAATAAAATCAATACAGCCTGTATTTGTAGCTTGCTTTCCATCATTCTAGACACAAGTCTTTATGTTTCACATCTTCCTAATGATTTGTCATAAGACTGTGCAAGACTATCAGCTCAATTTTATACATTAACTATAACCAAATGGCCTTTTTACTATAAAACCAGTGGCATGTGACCCTGAGCTCCTGTTCTCCTCTGCAGGTTTCGTGGAGCTGAGCTTGCCTCTACAGGTGCAGCTGCTGGAGTGCTGCTGGTTGGAGGTGCTGATGCTGGGTCTCATGTGGAGATCTGTAGATCATCCAGGAAAACTCATCTTCTCCCCTGACCTCAAACTCAACAGGTACAACGCTGTGTTGCTGAATGGTTACTATGGCATTTTAGGCGGTTACGAAGGTGTTGATAAGTGGTTGCTATGGTATCCCAGGTGGTTTCTAGGGTGTTGCTACATGGCTGCTATACAGTGTTACTAATGGACTTGCCATAAATTGGGGTGAACAAACTTTTTCACCCAATTCCTTCTCAGAAAAAAACATTTAACTATAATTGTCTGGAAACTGTACGTTCACTGTATTGAAGCACACCATTTATGATCAGCCCAAACATTTTGGAGTCGGAGCAGTGTTGATATCTTGGAAACTGTGGGATGAGTAAAGCTCGGCAGGCGCTGTGCGATTTTAGAAATCTTGTTCTTTGCTGACGGCTCACGCTGTATGTTTGAATTGCCCGCTGTGCAGGACCAAAGCCTGCGATTCATACTGTATGAAAACACTCAGTCTGACTGACATGATGCGACGTGGCTGCTCACACAGCACATGAACCCAGCCCTTACAGACGCCCTGACTACAATAAAGCTGTTTTAGTCAAAACAACATGCTGTGCCTCCGATGACCTGATCTAAACACTGGCTGAATCTCAAATGGCTCCCTGCTCCCTACATAGTGCACCTCACATTAAAATAGTTGCTCCTGCACCCATAAAGTACATCACATGTCTAACAAATAGCCTTCTGAGATTCAGCCATGTGTGCACAGTTCCATACTGGACAAACAGGGCACTATTTTGGTGTAGAAGCCAGAACTTAGTGCACTACATAGGAAGTAGGGGACCATTTGGGATTCAGCCATTGACAAACTGCTACAGCTAAATTGTGCCACACTGTGTACTGAAAGCAAAGTCATCGTATACGGACACTGGTGCCACATACATGGACTTCTCAGGAGCTGTGGACATGTCAGAAATCCAGCCGATTGTCCGACTGCTCAATCAGAGCTCGTTTGGGCAGTTAATCAGACATTGTTCCCCTCTCACACTGCACGGCGTACAACGGCCAAAGAAGCTGAAATTCGGCTCGATCATGAAATTCAGTCGGCTCTGACCAAATCAGGCTCCTGAGTGGTGCAACCGTCTAAGCGTTGTCATCAGGAGATCCCGAGTTCGATCCCTGGTGATGCTACAGCCGTCCATAGCCGGGAGTCAAAGAGAGCACAATTGGCTGCGGTGTCTCTGGGTGGGTAGGATGGCCCCCCTTCACCCCCCATCACTTAATGTGATGCTAGTCACTGCAGGCGTCTGTTAGCTGACGTAACAGATCTGGCGGTTGGCGCTTTCCTCCGAGCGCGTTCGGCTGTCCCGTGAAAAGTTGCGGTGGCTGCTTTCACAGGTCTCAGAGGAAGCCTGTGCTGCCCTCACCCTCCCAGCATTGGTAGAATCGTATGATTGGGGAAGTCCTAAGTAGCAGGTGGAATTGAAAACGCCTAAATTGGGGAGAAAATCGGGTAAAGAAAAGAAGAAGAAGAAAAAGAATAGAAATTAGATAACAATAGTGTCCCAGACGAAGTCAAGACATGTTTGGTGCCATACTATTGAAATCTTATAGCCCACCAGTTAACACCGCTTGCCTAAGCCATCACACAGTGGCCTTAGACCATGCCCAGCTGCTAAGTAAACTCGGGAGACTTGATTATGTGGGTTCTGACACTGTGTAGCATACTGTTAAATAAAAATAGGTAAAAGCTGAATTAGTGCTTTGTGCAAATTAATCAAACCTCAGACACCAAATTAAAGACACCGAACATGTCCTGGTCGATCCATTCTATTTGGGGGTGTGAGAGAAATTGTGTAAATTCGATTTTTTACCAAACTATTAGTTTATACTTCGGCCTCATTTGCTAATTATCAAGCTGAATTGCACTGATTTGAACTGAATAAAGGCCTTCAGTCCTGTTGTGACAAACCAAACCTTGAAATGAGTAGAACTAGAAATTTCTTTGCAAAGCAGTTTCCCTTTTTAACCCTTTAAATCTTCAGAGTGCAGCAGCAAGTTTTATTATACACTTCTGTAAGCTAAGAATAGCTCAGCCAGTTTGCACTGAACTCCCTGTAGTTACTGAATAATAAACCTCGAATGTCTGGGATTTTAAAGAGTTCATGTTCCCTCATTGCTAATATGATTTGTAGGCCTGATACCTTTTTCCAGAAAGCACGGATTGTTTTGACCTCTGTATATTAAAAAAAACAAAAAAACATTCATGTTTTCACAAAAAATTACATAAACAAAATTCAAAATTTACGTCAGATGCAATCAATTAGCCAAAACATTGCTAATGTAGCTGACGGATAACGGAAGCTTATTAGCACTATGTATATTTCTTGCCTCAAACCATGTTGAGTTGTTAAGGAATCTCTAATAGACTGGCTCATGTGGCTGATTGATTTGGGGTAAGACGGAAAGCGGTGTATGTTTGGTTTTACGAGGCGCTTTGAAAATTCTAATAATGGACTCCGAAATGTGAAAATGGTTTTAAAAACTCAACATAATGCACCATCGTGCCATTATAATGACTGAAGAGTCATCCTGCAAGACTGTGCTAATTTGAGCTATTTTCATGTCACAAAATCAGTTTTGTTGGTTTCCATTGCACATTTACCAGAAAACATGACAGAACCAGCTAAGACCAGCTTTTGCAGATGTTTTCAGATGGTCTAAATTGGTCGGTGGTTGACAAGCTGGACTAGACATCCAGCTGGACTAGACAAAAACATACCCTATGCTGGTTAACCAGCTAATTGAACTGGTAGATTGACTTTGTTAAGTTTTTATTTAAGTTTGATGGTTTACCTGGTCTGCCAACCAATAAAGTCAAGCTGGTCAGGCTAGACGACCAGCCTGCTCAAGCTCATCGTACTAGATGACCATCAAACGCAAAACATATGTTCCCTATGCTGGCCAACCAGCTTAACCAGCTTGAGCTGGCCAAGCTATTTATAGCAGGATTTCCCACCTCGGCAGGAATATTTATTTTGTTGTGCCACTACTAACTGTGGTGATGGACTTGTATTATTATTATAATATTATTATAATAATAATAATATAAGTTCATCACTACGGCTAGAACTTTGATCTGACAAGTCAGTGGGACCAACATCAAAAGGCTATAGGCTACATACAACGCCAGCCCAACATAACAGAGTTCATTGTTCAAACTAGGTAAACAGCATGCACAGTTACCACATTCTCATAAAGCCATTAATTATCAATCTTACACACAGACACACATCTTCTAAGCCACTTGTCCTGCAGGGTCACAGGGGGAGCTGGAGCCTATCCCAGCAGTCATTGGGTGTAAGGCAGGATACATCCTGGACAGGTCACCAGTCCATCGTAGGGCAGACACAGACATATACATTCACACACACCTAGGGGTCCAATTGGCCTTTGGACCGTGGGAAGAAACCCATGCAGACACAGGGAGAACATGCAGACTCCACGCAGAATGGTTGCCCGGCTGGGGAATCGAACCCAGATCCTTCTTGCTGTGAGGCGACAGTGCTACCCACTGCTCACTGATTTGTCAATATAAACAATATAAAACCATGAAAATAAAGAAAATGATTGAAAAGAGTTGCACATGTGGACAGTAGTGTTGTTAGATTGTAAGCATGTTGACAGAAGGAGTCAGACGTGAGGGACTGCAAAGAAAAACAGTGACTTTACTAGTTTGAGGAAGTTGAGAAGTCATTGTCACAAAACAGGCCAAGGTCAAATCCAAAACAGTGCAAAACTAAAAAAAACACCGTCATAACAATTTCCAAGGGATCAGGCAGGAAGGCAGAGTTGAAATACACAGGAAAATGGTCCATAAACAGAAAAACAAACTGTAAAACGAAAAGCGTAGTATCTCTTCTGACAGAAGCAATAAGTCACAATTGGCCTAAACTAGATTATGAAACCCAGGCTTATGAAATTGACTAAACAGCTCACAAGATTATCAAACCAGGTGATGACAATCAATAATCAATTCTGGGAATTGGAGTCCCTGCTGGAGGAATGCGTGACACATAGTCATGTCAGGCTACCTGCTTCACTAAGCACTGCTGCACACCGGCAGAGCCTCAGTGTGTGCATGGTGTGTTTTCACTTACACAATGTCCTTGTAATTTGAATGCAATATTATTGTCCATCACACTGAAGCTACACTCTCTGTCCACAAGCCTCAGCCTTCTGACATCAGAACTCGATACCTGTTGTCTGAGAACACTGCAAACAAGGTGGTCAAGTTATACTGATGAACCCTCAAGGATGGATGAAACAATAAATTGAATATTCAATATAGCTGAATCAATTGCACATCAAAAATCATGTAATTTGATGTACACTACATTATGTTTACAGCTAAATTAGTTGATGTGACACGATAGAAATGACACAAATTATTATACTTAAACTTGAAGTTGATAAACCGTCATCTGCAAAAGTTTGGGCGCCCCAGGGCAAATGACATTCTGTGGATTTTCTATGTGCAGATAATCCCCACATCCTCCGCAGAGGACACACATCTGCACATTGGAATGTTTATTTGCTGAATTTAATGTATAAAACATACAATGTGACCTGTGCAAAAGTCATGGCACATGTTAGGTTTCGTATTTTAGAATTTCCTCCATGTTCAACATGTTCAAAGCAGATAAAGAGAAACTGCTCTAAAATTAGCACACGCCATGTATAGGCGTGTTCAGTGTAGCAGATGTGTGATTATTTTCACTTAGAAGATCAACTAAATGTCATTTGATCAGGTATTTTCAGACTTTTGCATATGACTGTATATTATTTCTATGTAGGAAAAGATACATTTGGGCATGGCTTGTCTTAAAATAGCTTTTATTTAGTAATATTTGAGATAAAATCCCTATATTTCTGAAACATAATCACTAAAATCCTCATTTTCACTTGTATTAAATGTTTTTCATTTAATATAAGTTACTTAGTGACACATTTTGAGTTTAATTATTTAGGCATGAGAGACACGTACTAGCGGACTGTTGTGTGCACTGCACTGGACCCAAATAGCACTCGTAATGAGACTCTGAAAGAGATAAGATGCAAGTTTTCATGAGGGCTGAAAAGACCTTGAGTAATCACTGAGCTGAAAACACCAGCTATCCAGTTAATTATGGCCAAGCTTTCAGCCAGCTGTGGCGGGAGGCCAAACCCGGTGGCACTTTGGAACGATTTACAGGCCTTCAGAATAATCCTGCCTGAGTCTGTGTGCCTGTAAGATGCTTCTGATTATCTGCTATTCATCGAAATTAAATGTAACACCAGTGATAACGCTTTGATTATGCTCATCTATTTTATATGCAGCCGTTTTAATGCATTGTATGTGTTATAAAGAGTGTATCTTGTTTTTATCAGCTCCAGTGCACTTTGTAGTTCTACAGTTATAGACTGTAGTCCATCTGTTTCTCTGATATTCTGTTATCCTGTTCTTCAGAAGTCAGGACCCCCATGGACCCTCACAGAGCAGGTACTAATTGGGTGGTGGATCATTCTCAGCACTGCAGTAACACTGACGTGGTGGTGGTGTGTTAGTGTGTGTTGCACTGGTACGAGTGGAACAGACACAGAAGTGCTGCTGGAGTTTTTAAACACTGTGTCCACTCACTGTCCACTCTATTAGACACTCCTACCTTGTCAGTCCACCTTGAAGATGTAAAGTCAGAGACGACAGCTCATCTGCTGCTCCACAGTTTGTGTTGGTCGTCCTCTAGTCCTTCATCAGTGGTCACAGGACGCTGCCCACAGGACGCTGTTGGTTGGTGGACTATTCTCAGTCCAGCAGTGACACTGAGGTGTTTAAAACTCCAGCAGCACTGCTGTGTCTGATCCACTCAGACCAGCGCAACACACACTAGCACACCACCACCATGTCAGTGTTACTGCAGTGCTGAGAATGATCCACCACTCAAACAGTACCTGCTCTGTGAGGGTCCATGGGGGTCCTGACCACTGAAGAACAGGGTAACAGAGTATCAGAGAAACAGATGGACTACAGTCTGTAACTGTAGAACTACAGAGTGCAGCTATACAGAAAGTGGAGCTGATAAACTGGGCAATGAGCGTAGAAACAAGGAGGTGCTCATAATGTTATGCCTGATTGGTGCATGCATGAGTGAGTGAGTGTGTGTGTGTCTGTGTGTGTTTGTGTGTGTTGAGGAGTTAGTCTTCCACGGAGATTATCACTAAGGTCTTTAGTAACCTTGGCCTGTTCCCACAACACAGGCTTATTTTCCACCACTCTTACAGTGAGTGTGAGTGCGTGTGCCGTTTCCTTGAATTTTCAGTGACAATTTAAGGCCACGTCTTACAAACAAACCACTGATACTGATATCTTCACTTCCCCTGATTAAGCTGTCATCTGCCCTTCTGTTCTAATTCACTCAAAGAGAACATATGGACATATGCAGAAGTTTGAATTCCTCATTTTGTTGATTTTCGAAGTGAAAAACAAGTGTTAACACTTGCTAGTTTTATTGCACAGTTGCTGTATGTTTGCTATATTTGACATATAGGAAAAAATAAAACGTTGTATAATTTTTCCATATTTGTTTTTTTTCCTTCCAATGTGTTAAATTCAGCAAATAAACAGTAATTGTGCATCAAAGTGTGCAGAAGTGTGTTCTGTGTAGAGGAACCGTTCACAAAATCAAGGGGAGGAAGGAGAAAACACAGTAGCAGTGAACAGTTTGGACCCAGCGTACAAAAGAGTTGAGTAACTGTATTTGTAGATTAAAAAATAGATTTTCAGTAACACAAACAACATGTCAGTGAAGTAGCAGCAGTGCAGCATCTGAGTACACTGAAGTAAATATCTTATAGATGTTCTGTTGATACCCTGGACCTAATCCTAAAACTAACCTTAACCTCAACCCAAAACCTTATCCTAACCCTCACCCTGGACCTAATCCTGAAACTAACCTTAACCTCAACCCAAAACCTTATCCTAACCCTCACCCTGGCCCTAATCCTAACTCTAACCTTAACCTCAACCCAAAACCTAATCCTATCCTAATCTTGGCCCTAACCCTAACCTTCACCCTGACTAGTTAGGGTTTAAATATCAGTGGATATTCAAATAGCAAACATGGCTTAAAAGCACATTCATGCTGGACGTGAACTCAAAGAGTAAACACAGTGAGCATTATGTGGAAAAGTCTCTCTCTCTCTCTCTCTCTCTCTCTCTCTCTCTCTCTCTCTCTCTCTCTCTCTCTCTCTCTCTCTGTCTCTCTCTCTCTCTCTCTCTCTCTCTCTCTGTCTCTCTCTCTCTCTCTCTCTGTCTCTCTCTCTCTCTCTCTCTCTCTCTCTCTCTGTCTCTCTCTCTCTCTCTCTCTCACTCTCTCCCTCCCTCTCTCTCTCTGTCTCTCTCTCTCTGTCTCTCTCTCTCTCTCTCTCTCTCACTCTCTCCCTCCCTCTCTCTCTCCCTCTCTCTCTCTCTCCCTCCCTCTCTCTCCCTCCCTCCCTCTCTCTCTCTCTCTCTCTCTCTCTCTCTCTCCCTCCCTCGCTCTCTCTCTCTCTCTCTCTCTCTCTCTCTCTCTCTCTCTCTCTCCCTCCCTCCCTCTCTCCCTCCCTCTCTCCCTCTCTCCCTCTCTCTCTCTCTCTCTCTCATTCTCTGTCTGTCTCCCTCACTCATTCTCATTCTCCCCTTCCTGCCCCCCCCAGGGATGAGGGGAGTTGTGTGGAGGGTATTATGGAGATCTTTGACATGCTCCTGGCCGGCTCCTCCAGGTTCAGAGAGCTGAGGCTGCAGAAGGAGGAGTACGTCTGCCTCAAAGCCCTCATCCTGCTCAACTCCAGTAAGTCTGAGTGCTCCGGGGGGGTTTGGGGGGGATTGTATCTATGAGCTGCGAGTGAGAAGTAATTCATATGAACAGACCGATTGCTTTCGACGTCATGGGTCATAGACCTGCTGCGTGTTGTCAACAAGTGAGTTTACATGCACTGAATAATCCGATAACTGCAGGAAATCAGGTTTTGTCAGTAACCTGATGGAAGTGTTTACATGCACTTAAGTAATCAGGTAAAGGGGAAACACGGGGTCTACATGAGTCAGACAGTGGTCAGATTTCTCAAACTTCATACCACAGCAGCTTTTAAAAATGTTTTAATGCAATTTACCTGCAAATATGAACATACATCATCTAGAAGATGAAGACTGTTTAAATCCTTCATTTCGCTGAGAGTGTATTTGGATTTTAACGTCACTCCATAGGTGTTTTCACACATGCGCAGACTGAGAAATCCGAAAGAAGTCAGAGTTTATCAGCACTGAGCTGAAATCCAGCTCTTTATCAGATTTCATTTCATATTTGTCAACATTTGCAGAAAAAGGTTATTTTAAGGTTAGCTGTAGAGTGTGTTTACACACCAAAAAGCAGCAAAATATTAGATTAGATTACTCTGATCTAAGAAATCAGAATATGCTGTTCACATGACCATTTGAATAATCGAATAATCAGATAACTGCAGAAATCTGATTATGATCGGAATGTAGTCATGTAAACACGATCAGTGATTTCATTAGACAGTCGTCGCTGCACTGTGAAAAGCTGGTGATTTGACCGTTAAAGAGTGGGTAAACTGGGTGTCTGGCTGAACATCAGATGGAACAGTAAACTGAAAGCAGCGTATTGGATTGTTTTCTCTCTGAATGTTTTCTGTAAGGCTGGTGTATCTGCTGTCCTCCCTGATCGGCCCTCCAGTATCACAGAAGAATGCAGATACAGGCATCCGGCAGATGGTAAAATATCACGGTGTGTATGTTTTCCTTAGACATGACCTCGGCAGAGACGGATTCAGAGCTGGAGAGCAGGTCTAAGCTGCTGCGGCTGTTGGACTCGGTGACAGACTCTCTGGTCTGGGCCATCTCCAGAACAGGCCTGTCCATGCAGCAGCAGTCTGCCCGCCTCGCACACCTCCTAATGCTGCTGTCACACATCCGCCATCTCAGGTACTGCAACGTGTGTGTGTGTGTGTGTGTGTGTGTGTGTGTGTGTGTGTGTGTGTGTGTGTGTGTGTGTGTGTGTGTGTGTGTGAAATTGTACTTTCACACATTTTGGAGACAAAAATATTAAAACTGGGGGAAAAGCTCCAACACACCAGTGCACAAAGCAGGTCCATAAAGACGTGGATGAGCCAGTTTGGTGTGGAAGAACTTGACTGGTCTGGCAGAGTCCTGACCTCAACCCCATAGAACACCTTTGGGAGGAATTAGAGTGGAGACTGTGAGCCAGGCCTTCTCGTCCAACATCAGTGTCTGACCTCACAAATGTGCTTCTGGAAGAACGGTCAAAAATTCCCATAAACACTCCTAACCCTTGTGGAAAGCCTTCCCAGAAGAGTTGAAGCTGTTATAGCTGCAAAGGGTGGGCCGACATCAAATTAAACCCTATGGATTAAGAATGAGATGTTGCTTGATTCCATATATGTGTGAAGGCAGACGATTGAATACTTTTGGAAATATAGTGTGTGTGTGTGTGTGTGTGTGTGTGTGTGTTTGTGTGTATATAAACAATATCTCACTCAGACGTCTAAGACCTTTGTACAGTACTGTAGTTCTATTCTAAGACATATGAGAAATATTATTATTAGATATGAGTACAGTATCTATGAAAGCCTCTCTCTTCTCATCTGCAGCAACAAAGGCATGGAGCACCTTTCCAACATGAAGAGGAAGAACGTGGTTCTGCTGTATGATCTGCTGCTGGAGATGCTGGACGCTAACACAGCTTACAGCAGCCGTATGTCAGCCCAGTGCGCTGACCCCCGATTCACCTCTCCAGTGGACGCCAACCCAGTCCGTGAGCTCCAGAGTCCAGTGGCCCAGCGCCTCGTGCAGAGTGTGGAGGAGCAGCATGGCCAGGGCTGACCCAAATGCATCTCAGACAAATCTCAGACACTGCCCACCGAAAAGACCCTGACGTTGTAAATCAGCTTTGCACTACATCATCCTGTTTCATTACCCTACCAGCATGTCCACTCAATCTGGCCCCTTCTGTTTGACTTTGGGGAACCCCGCTGACCACTTTGTTTGTTTCCAGAATAGAGAAGTTTGCTACAAGGACCATCTGAGGGAGAAGTGACTAAATGGATCCAAGAAAATGAGAAATTTTGCAATTTGTGCAGAATTTCAGAAGTTCAGGAAACTCAGATTGTGCGGAATTTGAAACATTCAGCTCATGCAGAATTTGATCAGCTTTGGAAATGCACTAACTCATATTGTACTGAATTTTAGAAATTTTAGACATTCAGAAATTTAGATTGCAGTGAATTTCAACAATTTTAAAATTCAGACTGCCCAGAATTTCAGGAATTTTCTCTGGACATTTGTAACTTCTCAGAACTATCTGCTAAACTTAAAACTGCTGTTTTCAGAAAAATCCAGAAATGCAGAAATTTTATTACACTTAATTTCTGAAATTCAGAAATTTGTGCATTTTTCCGAATTTTGCGTTAGAAGTTTAGGAATTTCAGAAGTAAAATCCAAGAATGTAACTATGTTTCCTTTCTAGTTTGGTGCGACACACGTTGGAGAAGTTTGTTTTTTCTGTGTGGGTGTGATGGGAAAAAACCCATCATTTACAGAAAGCATCACTTACAGTATCATTCAAACATTTTGCCAGGTCTCCTGATGATGGGTCCTCCTTATTATTATTATTATGTTAAAGGATAATAATGAACATCAAAAGTATGACATAACCTGCAAAGAGCAACACCGTCATAAATCTAAACGATAATATCAAGCACAAATGTTTAAGCTTAAGCCTTTCAACTGATTTTTAAAATTACAAATACAATTTTTTCATTTCAAATCCAAACCTGTGACTTGTACTGTACATCTTACACGCGCAGCAGCTGCAGTGCAACCTTGTCTGAATGTAAAACCGCCCGTGTGCCAGAGGTGCTACACATTTTTGAGCTAAGCGCACATTTCTGCAGATTGTTGGAAAATGTTTTAGTAAAATTGTGAACGATGAGCAACAAAAAAACAGGAATGCCAAGGTACGAAAAATCTCAATACCAAATGAAAACTGTGCTCATGGTACAGCTGCAACCACTGACCTGCTGTCTGTAAATAGCCTGTATCGCCTGATTAGCATATGCAATGACGTTGCTGTCCGAATGTGAAAAGATGAGCATACTTATCATAGCTTTTGTATTTTGTACACTTTTTGTGTCTGTAAAGACTTTTCAGTGGCTGTTTTGAGCTCAGTCTGCTGATCTAACCCCGATATGACGACTCACTGGCCCTTATTCATCACAGTGGTGTAGAAAGTAGCACAGATTTGACCTCCCTGAACCGAACTGCTCCGCATCAGCGTCAAAACAAACGCCGACTTGGGAACCAACGTCTGCACACAAATAACTTATTCGCATATAATTTAACAGACATCCCAATTAGCCCTCACATGCATCATTTACACGTGGCATGTATTAAATTCAAGCAAACAGGCTCATGAGCCAATGGTTGTCGTCAGGTGGAGTTTGGGGGATCAAGCAGGGAGTCCACTGCCCCCTCTTCTGACCACAACTTCAATAAGTTTATAGTTTCAAATCTACTGTTTAAAATAACAAAATACCTTTGCTTCCTTTAGATGAAGTGATGTGATTGTGTGTGTAGTGTGATTATTGTCACTGACAGCTTAAGTGATCTTGTAGTGTGTGACCTGCTTCTGTACCAGGAAAGCTGTGTTGTGTTTATTGGTGGTAGTTATTTACTATCTAAGTAGTTAAATGGCCACTGCCCTGCACGTTGTAGTGCTTTCTCCAGGCCGAATGGGCTGTTGAAGAGCTGAGTAGGTGTGTTGGGAGCGCAGGGTGAAGGGCAGTGGGTCTCCAGGACCAGGGTTGATGCACACCGGGTTAAAGCAAGTCTTTAAATGAAAATCACAGCAGTTGTGTACATCAGTATAAAGAAGACACACATCCACTGTAGTGCTGGGATTGCTGTGTGCAGTTATCGGTGTTAACGTTATTGACAATAATTGTGATTATTTAACTGAAAATCTCATTTTTTAGGCAGTTCAACTATAAAGCTGCCAATTTTACGCAACATCTGCCGGATTGGCGATTAACACATCTGTCAGTGAAGTCTGCATGATCTCATTTCAGCACATCTTTGATGAATAAGGGCCAATATTTTTGATATTCGTCTGTCATATCCATGCTCCGCCCACCAATCTGTTCTTTTTTTTTTATTCATGAGAAATTTTAGCGCACAGCTCAGTTTTCTTGACGGTTTTAATTCTGGAGTTCAGTCTTCACGTCAGATGTGTGTTGTGCATGTGTGAAAGGCCTTTGCTGATTTGGACTTTGTGTTTCTGATGTTATGTCAGTATATATAGAAACATCTCGCTGCTGTCGGGACAAAACCTCGCGTCTCAATTTCCGTCGCTTTTCATTTTTTTGACAGTTTGAAAAAGGCAGTTGCCCTTTATGTGGTGCCAAACTTTCATGATGAACAGACCAACAGAAACGGTTCATAATTGCTTGGAAAAATATATTTCCCCATTTACTTCCGTTAAACGGTAAGAATGTTTTTCCTTCTCCTGTAAATTTCCCTTTTGTGGAGATACGAGGTTTGTGTTCCGACAGCAGTGATAAATCACTCATTGCTATAGTTGCTAGTGGTGCAGGTTACAACCATAACTATGTCTCGCTAGCTGGCAGCTTTAAACACCACATGCTGCTTGTCAGGTTTACACTACAGCTTCTCGTTAAGCTGAATGGGACTTTTCCTCACGGCTGACCAGTCCAGCCAGAGTTACTGTAAAATAACATGTAAGTACGCAGAGCATGGATTGGTCAGTTCGGGTGTCACCCCTACATCATGCCATCACACAGTTTAATCACTAATATGATGTGTTTATGTTACTGCTGCTAAAACCACTGAGCCAAAGTGGCAATGAGAAGAATAAAATATCAGCTACACTCTTAAAAAAACATGGTTCTTCAAAGGTTCTTTAGTAACGACAAAACAGACCCTTAGAGAACCATTTGCATGTTTAAATGTTTGTTTACATGGTGAAAAGGTTCTTCAGATTGATGGAGAGTGTGTTGTATATGATTTTATATAGCAGGGGTCTTTAATTAAAATTCAGTAAGGTCCAGGTACTGAAAATTTCCTCAAGCGAAGGTCCAGAACATCATAATCATAATGTCTAATTTGCGTCATGATTCAGTGCCATGTACTGTTTACTGAAGTAGCCTAGTAGGAATATCAGCATCTCATACAGTCAACAACTGAATATCAAATCAAATAAACCACAATTCAGTCAGATTTCAGCAACATTTATGGTCAGTTTTGTCTTTTTAGAGCACGACCTGTGAAATAATCTGGCTCACTTTCTTCTCTGACTGCTGTTTCTCGCCCCGTCCCTCCCCTGTGTGTGCACCACTCACTCGAGTCTCGGTGCTCATTGTAATACACAGATCTGATTGGCTGAGTAGCGTCATGTGTGATGCATGCGATTGTTCTGTGAGGTTCCCAGCCGCTGAAGCCGCACCGTAAAGGCTAGAAAAGTTACGCTGATTAAAATAGGACGACCTCGTCGAGATGAAAGAATTCTCCATAGTTTATCGGTTGTAGGTCCCGGTCCGCATAGGACAGCGCCTTGGTCCGGGCTCGGCCCGTGGTCCGTCTGTTAGTGACCTATGCTATATAACATCAGGGATTCTGCTGTTGTGCCCTGCGATGGACTGGCGACCTGTCCAGGGTGTTTCCTGCCTTCCGCCCGAAGACTGCTGGGATAGGCTCCAGCACCCCCCCGCGACCCTGACGGAGAAGTGGCTTAGAAAATGGATGGATGGATTCTTCTGTTGTCACAACCTTGACATCGTAACAATAGCAGAACCCTTTTTGGTGCTACGTAGAACCATATACAACACATTCTCCATCAATCTGAGGAACCTTTCCACCAGAAAAAAGTTTATTCAAGTGTGCTATTAGTTTCTTTGAAACTAAAAACGAGTAAGTATGCTTTCAGTATACTTCTGTGTACTTATCAGAGATATACTAAACAAAATTATACTTAAGTACACAGAAAAGTCTACACTTGTACTTAATCTTTTGATTGAGATGTGTTTAAGTATGTGCACAGTAATGGTGTATAAAGTAGCATGGTGCCACAGTGGGTAGCACTATTGCCTCACAGCTGGGTTCGATGCCCCGGCCGGGTGACCAGCGTCCTTTCTGTGTGGAGTTTACATGTTCGCTCCATGTCTGTGTGTGTTTCCTCCCACAGTCCAAAGACATGCAGTCAGGCCAATGGGCTTATAGAGTTTACTTCAAAATATCCTTTTATAAACTGAGAAGTGGGCCAGTTTAGTCCCAAGAAGTACTGAAATAGTACACTTACAATTACATTACTAGTGCATTGATAAAAGTATACGTGCTACATAAAGATATATGGGAAATGAACTTTACTTAATAGTCACTTAATATACACCGGTCAGGCGAAACATCATGACCACCTCCTTGTTTCTACACTCCTTGTCCATCTTATCAGCTCCACTTACTGGTGTGTGTTGCGCTGCTCTGAGTGGATCAGACACAGCAGTGTTGCTGGAGTTTTTAAACACCTCAGTGTCACTGCTGGACTGAGAACAGTCCACCAACCAAAAATATCCAGCCAACAGCGTCCTGTGGGCAGAGTCCTGTGACCAGTGATGAAGGACTAGAGGATGACCAACACAAACTGTGCAGCAGCAGATGAGCTGTCTTCTCTGACTTTACATCTACAAGGTGGACCGACAAGGTAGGAGTGTCTAATAGAGTGGACAATGAGTGGACACAGTGTTTACAAACCCACTCACACCAGCACCACGTCAGTGTCACTGCATCCACCACCCAAATAGTACCTGCTCTGTGAGGGTCCATGGGGGTCCTGCCCACTGAAGAACAGGGTAACAGAGTATCAGAGAAACAGATGGACTACAGTCTGTAACTGTAGAACTACAAAGACCAGCTACACAGTAAGTGGCGCTGATAAGACGGACGTTGAGGGTAGAAACAAGGAGGTGGTCATGATGTTTCTGATCGGTGTTCTAAATATACTTGAATATACTTATAATAAACTTTAAGTATACTTTTGTAAGGCGTGCATAGATCCATTTAAGCAGGCAAATGCTTCTTTAAATGTTCTTGGTTCTATATAGAACCTCTGTCTTTACTCTTTGCTAAAGAGTAAAGATGCTTCTGCATTTGCTTTTGCAGTTTTTCAAACCCTGAACCTGAATCTCGGTGAATATTGCGAGTCTCTGAGTGTCTCCAGGCCGTAATGTTTTCACAAAGTGTCCTGTGATTTGTGTTCATGTGTTTTCTGTCTAAATACTGCTGAAAAACCGGGAAGAAAAGCTGCAAACTCTGCCGTCTACAACACGGTGTACATGAGCGCTGGAAAGCATGAGGTTCTCAAGACTGAACCAGCCTGAGTGTTTTATTGTTCTCCATTTGGACAGCGCTGCGGTCAGTGCACACTGCAAAAAAATCTGTATCTTGGAAAGGTAAATCATCTTAAATTTAGTTGATACGTGTGTATAAAACGTTCTGAAGTTTGAGATTATTGTAAGAATAAGTGTAACTTTTTTTAACTTCAATCAAACGTAATAGACACTTTGCCTACATTAAATCCTTATTGTAAACATCACCGGAAAGAAGCTGAATAATCTAATTATATTCTTACAACAACCTCAAAATGAGAAA
This sequence comes from Pygocentrus nattereri, assembly GCF_015220715.1. Classification (NCBI taxonomy): domain Eukaryota; kingdom Metazoa; phylum Chordata; class Actinopteri; order Characiformes; family Serrasalmidae; genus Pygocentrus; species Pygocentrus nattereri. The sequence continues at coordinate 4,082,144 of NC_051215.1, forward strand.
CGTTAGATATGACTACACTTAGGATGATTTCACCTGTAGATGTTTTTTTTTTTTTTTTTGGACTTGTAAACGACCCCTTGAGACTGTTAAACCAAAAACGCCGTCTGTTGAATATAGAAAAAAAAAAATAATAATAATAAAATAAAAAAAACACTTGTGTCCAGTAGCATTCTCTTGGCAAACAGCTTTATTTATTTATTTATTTATAAGTAAAAATTGGCTTTTAACTATACATCATCCCATAAATACATAAAAATAAAACCACAAACTTATTCTTACACTCTTATTCTTAATGCTCGTTGTCTGTACTATGGCTCTAGTTGGCAGTGCATGGCTCGCGGGAACACGTTGACAAGGAGGCGATGCTAATAAATAAATAAATAAATAATTGCGTTTTTAGTTAGCGCCGACCTTTCTGTAACTTCATAAGTCATTTCGCTTGTAAGGTAAACCTATTTTAGCCGTCCAGAGGCCATTTTAGCTGTCTTGAGTTCTTGCTGCTGGCACTTCTTTGAATCTTCAGCGGAATATTTCTGCTTTTTCAGCGTCACATCGGCGAAGTAATGGAAGCTAATACCTAAACTGCTAGCATTGTGCTAACTGCATGCCCAAAGGATCCCCTTTTTTACCTCTACACGCTAAATCCTGCTGTGTTTTCAAGAACAGTCCTACTCTGGGAGCAATACATACATTCTCTTTTTTGGCATAAATATTTATACCTAAATACATTCATGCAGTTGAGGCCAGCGGGAGAAAACCATCCATAATGGAACTTGTGGACTGAAGTGGTCACATGAAAACCAAGCGAGAACATAAGCACAGCTTGTAGAACAAGGGCACAAAGTGTCACTGATGCAACGCACCGCTTTTATGAAGCACCAAGAGCTACTAATGCCCCCTGGAGGAGAATCCTCAGCCTGCTAAATGTGAGTGAGTGAGTGAGTCACGAACCAGTTCCATTTGGATGGTTCACATCTAAAAAACACAATCAATAACGAACCATTTGTCTGATATAACTATTAATAATAACTTAGACTTGCACCAATGAGTAGATTTACATGATTTAAACTCACTCTGACACACAAACTGATAACGTGACGCCCCGTCCTGAAATAAGAGGTTAAGGCCTGAACAAACGAAGCCACAGAATAACATTTGCACTCGTCCTCACCTCCTATTCCCTCTCTTCATGGCTGTGTCCAGCCGTATGGCAGTTGAAATTGCTACAGATTAAAAAAACCTTCATAATTCCACACAGAGTACGAGTCTCTAGATCGAACAACACAAACCGATCGATATGTACAAAAATGGACCGTCCAGCTTTCCAGTGAGTCCGGTGCTGCAGATATTTCTTTAAAAGGTTATAAACAATGACGTGTTCTGGGACTGTGCTGGTTTGGTGACTTTACGTTAGCTTAAAATCGTCTCGTAGCATTGTGCTAGCTTTCGTGGTTAAGGTACCCAAGACTGACCATTTAACATGAACTCTTCTTTTTTCATGTGGAGAGTTTAAGAAATATCCCCAAACTATGACTGTCACAGCTTTAGGAGAGTCTGAATGCTGGAACCCAGAAAAGTCCATTAATGTTAAATAATTAATGTTAAATAAGCAAAGCAGAAGGTTCCAGGACTGGAAGTGAGAACCTGGTTGGTTCCTGTCTCCAGTATTGATGGACGAAGCCATTCAGTAGCAGTACAGGGAGGTATTTTGGTTCTCATGTAGGAGGCGGTCCGTTGGTGTAGCGCAGCATGGGGTAGAAGGAGCGGGCAAAGTTGTTGGAGAGAGCGCAGCTGTAGTCGTCCTCAGACAGAGGCACCAGGCAGGCCAGCACCAGCAGCAGCAGGAAGAGCAAGTGCAGGGGGATCGCCGCCCGCAGCACCCGGTACAGGAAAGGTCTGCTGGGGGACACCTCCATCTTCTCTGACCTGGACAGGGATAGACAGAAAGAGCGTTTGGTTAAGAAAGAATCTTTGGGCAGTACAGAGTAGCCAGCAGATTTGACGAGTCCTGTTGGTGTCTAATGTGAGATTGAAGCCTCAGTGTGATCAATACCCGCTACTTTGAGAGCCATCCAGATAAAGCCTGACCGGTACTACTAAATTTGGAACCTGTATCAGACCCGACCCCTGCAACGTCGCGGTGTCGCTGAAGAGTGGTCAGCACAGTTTACGTGTTTATCTGCTCTTAACACACCAACTACACCTGGTAATTAACTGAATCAGATGCGTTTTAGTACCCAAATCACCAGACTGTGCTTAGGTCCGGTCCTCCTGGACTGGAGTTCAGAACCCCTGCACTGTGGGCAGTGTAGAAGATGATATGGCTTCTATGGATCTCGTTCCATCAAAAGCGAAGTAATTGTCAACCAGATGGAACGTGGTAAAGTTTCGCCTCATGCATAAAGTGTCGATCAGTCAATTACACCAATCAGGCAGAACATTATGACCACCTCCTTGTCCAGTTTATCAGCTCCACTTACTGTATAGCTGCACTCTGTAGTTCTACAGTTACAGACTGTAGTCCATCTGTTTCTCTGATACTCTGTTACCCTGTTCTTCAGTGGTCAGGACCCCCATGGACCCTCACAGAGCAGGTACTATTTGGGTGGTGGATCATTCTCAGAACTGCAGTAACGCTGACATGGTGGTGGTGTGCTTTGTGCTGGTGCAAGTGGATCAGACACGGCGGTGCTGCTGGAGTTTTTAAACGCTGTGTCCACCCACTGTCCACTCTATTAGACACTCCTACCTCGTCGGTCCACCTTGTAGATGTAAAGTCCGAGACGACAGCTCATCTGCTGCTGCATTTTGTGTTGGTCATCCTCTAGTCCTTCATCAGTGGTCACAGGACACTGCTGGCTGGATATTTTTGGTTGGTGGACTATTCTCAGTCCAGCAGTGACACTGAAGTGTTTAAAAACTCCAGCAGTGCTGCTGCGTCTGATCCACTCAAACCAGAGCAACACACACTAACACACCACCACCACCAGCCTGCATTTGAACCATTCATCGTTGGCTAGTTTCTGACCACAGGGTTGCCGTTGTCCAGATATGATTTGGGTGGTGGTTCATTCTCAGCACAGCAGTGACACTGACATGGTAGCGAGTGTGAAACGGGGACGAGTGTATCAGACTCAGCGCTGTTACTGGGGTTGTATACACGTCAATGTCACTGCTATGTTAGGAGTGGACAACCTCTTAAAATTTTCAAGCCAAGAGGGGCTCTGTGGTCAGAGGCTGGACTAGAGGATGGCTAATACAAAGCATTATACACCAGCAGCTACTCTATATTTACACTATCAAAGAGCGGACATAACATTAGGAAAAGGCCATTCCACCTTTATCTGTGTGAGTTAAGCAGCTAAAGCTTAGAACTATCACGTCTGCTCTGACCCCGTGCAAGTTCACTGCAACACAGTGTCATTTGTGCATCACACAGACACACTTGCACCCTCTCAGTACATACTTAGCATATTCAGGAGGTCTCTGTTCAGCAGCACTCGACTCCTGGAGGAAACGAAGGGGAGAAGAGGTAAGTCAGCATTTTTCAGATGCACTGAACTGAACAGAAGCAGAGAAATGGCAGCAGATCTTTACGGGACGATGCTGCGCAGTACCTTGTCCAATAGAGCCGGAGGGCCGGCAGCGCTCCTCCACTCACCGCCGTCTACTGAGGAACCTTCACAATCCTGCAACACCGGAAGAAAATGTCCAAGTGAAGTTTGAAGCATGTCGTTGCTGTCAGGACAAAACCTTGTTTCTCCAATTTTATCGTTTTTCAGTTTCTGGACATCTTTTGAAAAAGGCTGTTGGCCTTTATGTGCTGTCAAAATGTCCCGATGAACGGACCAACAGAAAACGTCCAAAATTACATGGACAAAAACATTTCTCCATTTACTTGCTTTAAAATTTGAGAATGTTTTTCTTTCTCCTGTAAAGTCGCCTTTTTGGAGACGAGGTTTTGTTCCAACCTCAGCGATGTGTTCCTGATAGGACTGTAAACACCTGTGATGCGTCAGATATGAGAGCATGTGTGTTTTTGTTTTCATCACACAGTTGGGACATTTACACGTTTGCGTACTCGTTTTATGGGGACCTGAAATACAGAGGGGGCCACAGTGCTTATAAGCACAATTCTAGAGTTAAGGATACCGGAATTTTAATAAATTAGCAGCTTCAGCCAATGACTTCCAGTGCTCAGAGTCACCTAGCCTCATGAAATCATCATGAAATCAAAATGTAATGAATCAAAATGAATCAATTTAGGCTATTAAAGATCAAATCTGTTAATAATAAAAGCCTTTTCCTTCCTGGACAAGGAGCTCAGCTCGCTGGCGTCAGTCAACCATTCTAAACTTTTACTTTCTAACCACCTGTCAGTCGTGGGCTGGAGGTTAGGGAACCAGCCCTGTGATTGGAAGGTTGCCGGTTCGATCCCCTTGGCTGGCAGTCCATGACTGAAGTGCCCTTGAGCAAAGCACCTAACGCCCAATTGCTCCCCAGGCGCCATGGATAGGGCTGCCCACTGCTCCGGGCAAGTGTGCTCACTGCTCACTAGTGTGTATGTGGGTGTTTCACTGCATGGACGGTTTAAATGCGGAGGTCTAATTCCACAGTGTGCAAACACAGAGAGACCAATGGTTGTGAATTCTATTCTACCTTCACTCTGCCTGCAACTGTTTTGCTTGATTTCCACCTTTATTGTCGTATTCCATTATTTTAGTTATTTATGTTTTTTTTTTTATTATTCATATTCTCATTCTCATATTATTATGATTACGTTTACTATTATTTCAGTCATTTTAGTTCATTTTAGTTTATTTTTTTGATCTTAAGCTCCTTTTGCTTTAAAACATTTACATTTTAGTTACGTTTTAATTATTGTTTTATATTTTCTACACTTTCATGCATTTTTATTGTGTTTAAATTATTATAATATATAATTATTATGATGTTTCATTTTTTTATACAGTCATTATTATGAAATGTATTTTTATTATTTTAAACGTTTTTACACAAATGTTTTATTAGTCCCTTTTTCCTGTATCAACTCGCCAGCACCGTAAATAAGGGTCACCCTCAATGTTCTCTGAGGTCGAATAAAGGATGATTGATTGATTGATCAATTGATCAATTTATCGATTGATTGATTAATTGATTGATTGATTGATGAATTGTTCCTACTGTAAAAATATCTTAAAGAGGACTGTGTGTATGAGAGAGACCTAGACGTACCAGTCTAGCCTGCAGCAAGCTCAGGTCGTGGGCCACCTGTCGGAGGAGGAGGCGGAGCTTGTTGCTGATGACGTGTACCTTCTCTTTAGCCTCCAGGCTGTCCTCGCCTTGGTCCAGCTGCAGGATATGAGTGGAGAGTTCCTGCAGAGAGAGAACCTCCTGCTCTCGACCATGCAGTTCCACCTGGAGAGCCTACACACACACACACACACACACACACACACACACACAGGTAAAACACCAGCGCAAAGGCTGTATTTTCTCCAACACCCTGATACTGCCCTGTATCTCTGCATCACCTTTCACCCTTGTGGTGTTGGAGTCTGTGGGACCCATTTTCAATGTTTACCAAAAGAAAAAATTATGTGATTTATAATTATAACGACCTCAGATTATTGGCCTTTGTTCATTTTCAATGAAGAACACAGAATAACCCATTTTCAGAGTCTTCACTCTGTTCACCCCCCACACATCTATATTACACATGTGGTGCTAGGCTGAACCCACGGGGAGTAAAAGTGTGGAGGTGCTGTGTCCTTCACTCTGTTCTCCTCCTACATGGCCTGCTGTTAGCGTGTGCGTGTGTGTGTGTGTGTGGTTGGACAACATGGACAGGCTGCTGACTGGCTACAGCTGCTAAAGTAGAACCGTACGCTGGACACTTGTGATACTTTAAACATCTGGTATTTTTACATACATTTTTATGGCTGTATTGATTAAAAAACCATAATGTGGATCCACCAGACCACTGAGTAACAAACACGTCAACACCACACAAGGGTTCAACATACTAGATTTACGAAGCTGTAAAGTTCTTAAATGTCCAATTCTCAGTTGTAAATGATCCAATTTTAAATATAAAAAACAGACAGAAAAAAGGTGACTGTGAAAATGACCAGAAGCATCAAATCGAATGGTGGTCAAATCTGAGATTTCAAGAAACACGAATCATTTCCAAAAGAACGGTAGGCGAAGTGAATCACTGTGCTGAATCACTGATGAATCACTGATGAATCACTGTGACACAAGCACACTCTCCTACCTTTAGTGTGTCTCTGTGCTCCTGCAGTATGTTGACGTCGACGTTGCGGTCATGGATGTTGACCATGTAGCGCTGGCTCTCAGCCCGAGCCAACCACAGCAGCAGTGAGTGCAGCGTCTCGTGGAACTCCTGAGGGGTCAAAAGATACCATGCGTATTAAACCTACACGAGGCTTGCGTCAAACCGCAGACAAATGCAGTTTCTTTTCAAATTGACAGTGAGATGATTCTAACTGATGACCAGCTACTCATAAAGGACTCAGAAGCCTAGAATTATTTTGGGTCAATTACAATTACGAAAGCATTTACACGTGACTGTGACACATTCCATACGTTGCTATTTTCAGGAGACCCTGGACAACTCAGATATGCCACTATTTGACATGTAAAATTTGACATCTTCATGAGGCTAATTTTGGCATTTTTTTGCATATAGAGATCTTGTAAACAAGTTGCAGCCCAGCTACCTTTTCAAAAATTCTTAGTCTGGAGTGTCTGTGAGCTGAAAGTGAGGTAATTCATTTTATTGGTCATTACTGAGTAAAAATGCACAATTAGGCAGCCCTGCTTTTCATTGATGTTCTGTCCTGTTGGATCCTGAGTGCTAAAACTCTGATAGGCTTTATTTTTAATTACAAATTAAGTTGTATATTTAATATCAGTTATTTTTAATACTAAGAATCAATGTAAACTCAGAGACAGAGCTAAATTTAATTAATTTTGTAATGATATTTGTCATATTTATTGCTTTTTGTCTGTTAAAATGAGTTTTAGTGTCTGCATCTTGTCACCTTTTGTTGCGTTTTTACACCCTCAGCTCAGAGGCAGAGGCACATACTTCATGGCTGGCTTTAAGCCTCATTTTTAGAAGTGTGACTGCATTTTTTTGTGTATTTAGATGAAAATCTTTGACTCTCAGCACTAAACTCAGAGTATGAGTCAATCAGAGGACTGGTTGAGACAGAAGGAACAGTTCTAGACCAAACATGTGCTAAGAAGGCATTTAAATCAAGCATTTATACTGAGTTAAATGCAGGATCTGAATGGTGGTTTTCTGGACTGGTTTTCTGACCGGAGTCACTCTGGACACACAGGGTAAGTCCTGCTGAGCTGTGATGTGTGAATCGCATTGCCAGTTTGCCAATTCAGAATTTTCTATTTTAGATTCTTTAAAATCGCCCCGCCCCTATGCCTTGGGGTAGCTTTTCCAAAGCACTTAAATAAGTGCTCTTAAGTCTTAAACTTAAAACAACACCTTCACTATTTGGAAACAGGTTTCAAGCATTCAAGCGTAAGCGTTTAGATGAAACTGATTTTTAGAAATAGAAGAGACACACAGTTAAACCTGATGGATACTGTAGTCATGGAAACGCAATGTTTGACCTGCTGACTATCTGATTGCTTGCCTCACCTGACACTGCAGGAGCGCATGATGCAGCTGGTATTCCCAGCCGTCCAGAGCAGCGCAGGCATGAGTCCATTTCTGATTGACCAGCTGCAGCCCCTCCCTCAGCTCCTGACGCTCCACCCTGTCTCCTCGTTGGATGTCCTGCCCATTCAGGTTCATGCCGATCATCAGAGCCTTGTAGATTTTGAACGTCCTCTGCATCTCCTAGATGGAAAACAATACAGTCAAAACACAATCAGTTGGATGAATCCGCAATATACAACAAACAGGTCAGGCTCTGAAATCTGACTGACCCAAACAATAGAGCCTTATTAATATTAATATTAATATAGAGAGAAATATGAATAATCTTGACTTCAGAAGAAACGCTGGATGAGCAGATGAACACACACTTTCAGGCTCATATGTATGTATGACCATGTACATCAGCTGAAATATTAACAAGAAGTTATTAAAAACCATTGTGATGATAATAAAATATTTATTACTATCTGTGTATTTTGCCTCGGCGTTATGAAAGCAATAAACTCTGCATACTTTGTTGGCCCCCTTTTACCCTGCTCTTCATTGGTCAGGACCCCCATGGACCCTCACAACGCAGGTACTATTTGGGTGGTGGATCATTCTCAGCACTGCAGTGACACTGACGTGGTGGTGGTGTGTTAGTGTGTGTTGCGCTGGTCTGAGTGGATCAGACACAGCAGTGCTGCTGGAGTTTGTAAACACTGTGTCCACCCACTGTCCACTCTATTAGACACTCCTACCTTGTCAGTCCACCTTTTAGATGTAAAGTCAGAGACGGCAGCTCATCTGCTGCTGCACAGTTTGTGTTGGTCATCCTCTAGTCCTTCATCAGTGGTCACAGGACGCTGCCCACAGGACGCTGTTGGCTGGGAATTTTGGTTGGTGGACTATTCTCAGTCCAGCAGCGACACTGAGGTGTTTAAACACTCCAGCAACACTGCTGCGTCTGATCCACTCAGACCAGCACAACACACACTAACAAACCACCACCACGTCAGTGTTACTGCAGTGCATCTGAAGTATCTGAAGTATCTGGCGGAAGATACTGTCTTTATATAGTACTTATTCTATTCTATTCTATTCTATTCTATTCTATTCTATTCTATTCTATTCTATTCTATTTACCTTGAGTTTGTGGATGCTGCTCTCCATGTCTTTGATGCTGCCGGACACTTCTGTTCTCTGCAGCGCCTCCAGTTCGGACAGCACCCCCTCCAGCCAGGCTGTGACCTCTCTGAGGTCAGAGGCCAGCTTGTGCTGTTGCTTCAGGTCAGAAAACTCCCGGGCCTGCAGCAGCTCCCAGCGCTCAATCACACCTGGAACACAAAAGTCCTAGGTCAACTCTTTAAGGCTATACATCCCATCATTCCTGCTTTACAAATTCTAGATTAGGATGCAATCTGTCTCTGCTAGTTTAGTTCGGTGTGGTCATCTTAAAGGGAAGATAAGAAGAAGAATTATGCAGGAAAAATACACAGATGAAGATACATGAACACGCAGAATGGTCCATTATTGAACTTATCATGAGAACAAAACGAATGTTGCACTAATAGAACAATGTCATAGTAAAATGATTTCAAATGTGCAGGTGTACATTTTCAGCGGTCCTCACTAGTGAAGATGTATGATGTAGAGTTTAGTAAAAACGGAGAAGAAATGTTTTTTTACCTTGTGGTTATGGTTGGACTTTTGGTTATTTTATTTACTGAGGTCACTTTAGGACAAGAAAAGCATCATAACTGATGTGTTATTGTGTTAGAGGTCTACTACCTGAACTGAGCCTGATAGAGCCCTACAAAATAAGGGGTATGGCTGAGTTTGGCCCAGGTTTAAGGACAGGTTTCAGGCCAGGCTTCAGGCCATGCTTAAGTTCTCTCTTGCGCTCCCTCTCTTCGTAGTACAGTGTACAGGTGCACTGAACTGCTCCCTAAAACTACGTCTACAATAATCCATCTCTGCAAGTGCATGTGAACATGTTCAGGTCAGGTCAGGTCAGGTTGAATCTCAGTGTTGCGGTCAGGTTTGGGCTATAGCTCTAATGTGTGCGTATACAGTGGAGTCCAAAAGTCTGACATCTAAACCTGGAAATAAACTACAGAAAGTTTAAAATCTCAAACAACTTATTACCCATTAACGAGCCATGGGCCCAAAGTTTTATTGCACACATCTATAAACTAAGAATAGCTCCATTAACTGGCAACGAAGTCCCTGTAGTAACTGAGTAATAAGGCCTTGTATGAAATAAACCTGGAATGATAAGGGGTTAAACAAGGAAAAGTAGTGATGATTAAAATGAGGAAGAACCCTTTGAACTTCTGCTCTATTTCTAGGTCAGTTTTCAAACTGAAGCAAATTGGTGAAACTGGACAGGTTAAGGTCTTTGTTAAGGCCTTTGATCTACTCATCAGAGGCTTTGAGCTTGAGATATAGAGATTCTGTGTTTCACTCAAACTGTTAATCTGATAAGATCATTTCTAATTAACACTTTGTATTAACCCCTGTGTGGTGTTGATGTGTTTGTTACTCATTGGTCTGGTGGATCCACCACATTATTGGTTTTTAAATCAATACAGTTTAGTAATTTATGTCAAAATACCAGATGTTTAAAACATCACAAGTGTCCAGTGTAGAGTTCTCCTTTAGCAGCTGTAGCCAGTCAGCAGCCTGTCCATGTTGTGCAACCACACACACATACACACACACTACCAGTAGGCCATGTAGGAGGAGAACAGAGGACACAGCACCTCCACACTTTTACTCCCCACGGGTTCAGCCCAGCACCACACATGTAATATAAATTGAGTGATGGCACCGAAAATGGGTTATTTTATATGTTCTTCATAGAAAATGAACAAAGACCAAGAATCTTAGGTTGAAATAATAATCCATCCATCCATCCATCCATCCATCCATCCATCCATCCATCCATCCATTTTCTAAGCCACTTCTCTGTCAGGGTCGCGGGGGGTGCTGGAGCTTATCCCAGCAGTCATCAGGCGGAAGGCAGGATGGTTGAAATAATAATAAATTGCATAATTTTTTTGGTGAACATTGAAAATGGGTTCCACAGATGCCAACACCACACCAGGGTTACATTGGAAAGGAACCTAAATAGAAGCATTTTCAACACTGATCTCAGACATTTGGACCCACTGTATGTGTCAGAGAGAGAATCCCACCTGTCTGTTTGTCTGCAGTGGACAGTGTGGTCAGGCCCTGGTCCTCCAGCAGCTCGTCATCACTCAGGATTAGCTTGACCCGCTTCACATTATCTATGCTCTCAGTGCACTCGGACATCAGCTTAGTCTGCATGCACACACACACACACACACACATCAGCTCAGCCTGGTGATGATACCTGCGTGTCCTGCGCAGCAAGACACTCTGTACTGGACACTGATAAGAAATGACTGACCAGGATGAAAAACAAATACCTTTGTTAACAACAACAACACTGCAATAAAGTTCTAGGCAGCCAAAAAAAATATTTACAGTCATATAAAAAAGTGTGGGCACCCTTGGTCAACAAATTGTGTACTTTGACCGGGAGTGTTCAAAGTTTTGCATACGACTTGTAGCGCGGAGCGATGAGGCGGATGCAAGTGCGGAGATAAGCGACTTTTATTAAGGGCAAATCCAGGGTCGTGGTCAAAACGGTCCAGGGTCAAATAGCCAATACGGACAGATCGGGGGACAGACATGACATAAACCAGAATCAAACAACAAACAGAGACCGAGACATCAAACAAAGACCGGAAACACAAGAGGCAAACACACTTAGATACACAGGGATAACGAGGGTCAGGTGAAAACAATCAGGGCGGAGTTACAAAACCAAAACAAAAAGGCACATGGAGTGGGAGGAGCCAATCGTGACACGACTGAATCTTACAGTGTGTTTTTACCAGTAAAAACACTGTACAACATTAGAATAAACGTAAATAAACATAAAAATAAACAGCAAAATATAAGAATGTACTGTTTTTGGTAAAGTTAATATCTCAGAAGAACACAGGTTTGGTTCCTGACGTCTCCAGCCGTCATGTCTTTATTCAGTTCTATCAGCAGAACCTGGTTTAATTTAATGAAGGACTAGATTAGGTAAAGTAGGCTTGGGACGGTAACTGTAAAAACTGGACATCCTAACAAATAAACACTTACAGCCCAGATAAAAGCTTTAATAATCATTTTCATTTTCTCAGACAACTTTAGCCCAGCACTACTTTGGGGATTTTGTACTTGTATGTATGTGTGTGTCTGATTTAGTGGTACTTACATAGCCCTGCGGATGGTAGGAAGCACTGGTGTTTATAGGGGATGAGGTCAGGCTGTGGACAATCTGTTTCCTCTCCGATGGGGGCGGAGAGTGCCAGCTGGGGGGCTCTGTTATCGACCGCCCTACTAAGCGGCCAGAGATAGATTACTGTTATAAATTTGATAAGCAACATGCTAAACTGGGCTTTAACCAGGTTATTGTGTTTGTGTTTCCTAACTGAATCATGCAGAGGGGTCAAGACTAGAGATGGCACCAAAAAATGTCCAACATTTTTCACTACTGATACAGAGACGTCGACTTTGATACTGGTAGTTTTTTCAGGTTTTAACTCCTTTTAAACACAAGAACAGTCTTCTGAACAATTTTCTGCCTGCCAAACACGAGCGAGTGAGTGAGCTACAAACCAGGCCCATAAGTAGTAACAAAATATCTAACATAAAAGGGTTTAATGCAGAATTACTGTTTATTTGATGCATTTAACAACAGAAAAAATTAAAGGTGGCCTGTGCAAAAGTTATGGCACATTTCTTATTATATGTTTTTTTTTTTTTAACCTCTATGTAAAACTCAGAAAAGAAATAGAAAATTATGCTCTTAAAAGAAGAAAAATACCATGTATGTCAGTCATTTGAAAAATAATTGCATTAAAATAAAAATATATTTAAAATTACACAATGAGAACATTGTCTAAATAGAATTGTTATATACTGAGTTAATTCAATGGTACCACAAAAACGTTTTAGTTTTGATACCCATTTCTAGACACAATAACACTTTATTTTCCAATAACTGATACTGAAACAAATCCAATATATATATTTTTCTCTTTAAGAACTAACATTTAAAATGAGTTTAGCAAATCTGAAGCATTTTACTTAAGATGGATGTCCAAATGTACCAAGCTCAAACTGCTCAACTACCTAATAAAAATAAAATTAAAAAACTAAAAATGAAAAAAATCAGCTAAAATGTGACAATCACACTTTACAAAAAAAAAAAAAAACAACAAAATCGGTAAAACTTGTTCTCATGCTAATCTTAGGCTGCACGTGGCTACTGCTGTTATCAACTGAAGTACTTTTTAGTTACATTATATATTATAATATAGTTATGTTATATCGCTGCTGTCCAATAAAAATCTCTATTTTTGACCTTTTTCAGTTTTTGACATCATTTGAAAAAACATGTCACCCTTTACATTGTTTGTAAATTTCATGATGAATGGACTAAAAGAAATGGCCTAAAATGACTTGATAATAATTCTGGTTCCATTGACTTACATTAAAAGGAAAGAAGGTTTTTTCCTTCTCCTGTAAAGTTACTATTTTGGAGGTACGAGGTTTTCTCCCAACAACAGCGACATGTATTACAATATATAATTATATGTTATATGTTAGGTTACATTCAATTTACATTCTGAGATACTTAAAGCTCGATTTGTTACCGAATCGTGTGCGATTTCAGCTTTTTCTGCTCTGCTTATTATACCAGGCGTCAAATCAGTGCCATCTCTAGTTAAAACTGTCCAACAGTCATGCAAAAACAAAGCTCAGAATAGAGTATTCATAAGAGATGTTCATATACATCAGAACATAAAACATCCATTCACGTAGAAAACACATGCCAATGTGTAATAAAACAGCACCTTCTGACAGGGTGGTGGAAATATAGGCTATATAGTCAGGAGGGTGATTATGGGATTATAAAGACCTCAAGTAAATACAAAATAAACACACAAAAGACACAAACGCAAGCTTAGTAACATGGACAGGGTTCAATATGCATGTGAGGTAATTATAGTCATTCATGCCAAAATCTCCTGAACACACAGCATTGTGGGTAAACAGAGCATGCAGCGGCCTACCGGCTGCAGCGCTTAGAGCCTGAGCTGTGGCTTTAATAAACGACTCAGAGCTCTCAGTGACCTCTACATCTGCAAGAGAAGCCAAGGAACATCTAGAATAAATGTATAATAAATAACGAATAATAACACCCAAAATACGTATCGAGGCGGATTATTTGAGCTAAACAGATCAGTGTATTAATTATCATTGAATAACTCCTTAGTGTAACTACCTGAGAGTGCACTGTAGTACGTGGCCTCCTCCTCTTCCTCGTCCTCGGGTGACGAAGAGCCGCCGACGTCCACAGTGTGATCCCACTCGAGCGGAATAGAGTCCACACTGACCGGCGTCTCGCGTCCTGACCGCTCCAGCGGAGGGGCGAAGAATTGATGCACTGACTCCTGGACAGGGGTGGACATCCCAGCGTCCACCTCGTCCTCTTCTTCTGCCCACACTGCCCCCAATTCCAACGAGTCCTCCACATCAGTATCTCTGTCTGAGAAATCACGCTCATCATCCAGGACCTGAGAGAAGACAGGGAGAAGGTCAAAGGTAAACATTCAGAAGGCACCAGTAGGCATGATGTAATGGTATATTAATTATTATTATTATTATTATTATTATTATAATACAACTTTCAATCCACAGCATATTTGTGTTTTATATATATATATATATATATATCCTATATACATTCTAATGCATGGCCATTACTTAGTAAGGCATGACTTTGTTTCCATGCCTTACTATGTCATGGCCACAACTTAATTATCTCATTCCCACACCCTCATAAGTCATGGCCACGCATTAAGATCTTGTTCCCACATGTTAATAAGGCATGGCCATGCATTATTTTTAATGATATATCCATGTATCCATTTTTAACATTTCTCACGTTTTTTTTTTTAAGTGAATATAAGATATTAATAAATATGCTAAACTCAACAAATAAATATGAATTGTGCAAAACAATTCAGAACCATATTTAGCTTTGCTCCTTGTAGAGGAAGTGGTAAAGTATCCTAATACTGCATGTTTACGAGCATTGGACCGACCGGCCGTCTGCTGATGAGGCGGTGGTGAAATCGGGCCACCCTGCCGAACACCTCCTGACAGTAAGAGTGCAGCTCCTCCAGCTCGTCCTCTATCAGCACAGCGTCCAGCGGAGAACTCTTCTGGATCAGATTCTCCCCGAACACGATCAGAGCGTCGATCTTATTGGTGTTCAGAGTGATCTCCTGCTGAAATGCCTGCAGGGGCAGAAAGAACACTTGATCAGACTGACCAGACTGACCTACCTGATCAAGCAATGATCAGACAAGCTATATAGAACGCTGATTCACATTCAAGTTTAATACATAACTCAAAAAAACATTTTTAATCATTAAAACACTTGAATTTCGAGTTTATTATACGTTTCAGATGACTTTTATTTTGTAAAAGATCATGTTACATGATATGGAGTTTTCACTATAAATGTCTAAGGCAGACCCTAAAGCTACATCAATAAGGACAATATGAGAAGCAGAGGGACACAGAGGTAGAGTGAGATGTAGGTGCACAAAGGAGAATAAAGGGTTATACTGACGTTAAGTTGCCTCATCTTGTCGTGGATGTCGCTCTCAGAGAAGTGCTCGACGTTGGTGAGCTGTAGGTCCATCTCGGTCAGCCATACCAGGATGGCCTCCCGCGTCCCCTCAAAGTCCTCCCGCTGGGACGTGAAGTGCTGCACAGAGAAGAACAGAGTGAACTTTAAGCTGGACATCTGCCTACAACTCATTTAGGCATAATATAAACACATAGAAACTCATGAAAATCTTATTATGTTCCCAATTCTCATCAGAGGTCAGTCTGTATCATACTCATCAGTGAGCAGTGACCAGTGTGTATCATACTCATCAGTGAGCAGTGACCAGTGTGTATCATACTCATCAGAGATCAGTGTGTATCATACTCATCAGTGAGCAGTGACCAGTGTGTATCATACTCATCAGAGATCAGTGTGTATCATACTCATCAGTGAGCAGTGACCAGTGTGTATCATACTCATCAGTGAGCAGTGTGTATCATACTCATCAGTGCAATATTCATTATTGTGTCTTAATGGCCGGTGCAATAACTGACTATTCTATTCAAATATTGACACACATATCAATATTTTAATAATCCTAAAGCAAAGTACAGGCATGTTTTCTCTCTGAAGTTTGTCTCTTTAGCTATCGGGCAGTCGTGGGCTGGGGGTTACGGAACCAGCCCTGTGACCAGACAGTCGCCAGTTCGATCCCCATAGCTGAGAGTCCATGACTGAGGTGCCATTGAACAAGGCACCTAACCCCAGGCGCTGTGGATAGGGCTGCCCACCACTCCCGGCAAGTGTGCTAACTACCCCCGTGTGTGTGTTCACTAGTGTGTATGTGGTGTTTCACTGCACGGATGGGTTAAACGCGGAGGTGAAATTTGTACGACTAATAAGGGTCACTTAACTAACAGAAGCTTAATTCAGGCCTGAATAATCACACACTGTCAAGTTTTTAAAGAGCCCATATCCTACATTTTTCATGCTTTTGTGTTTTTCTTCCTGTGAGGACCTCTGACATTCTTCATCCCTTAGAATTAAACAGACTGTTCGTGTTACTGTACCTTTAAGACTGGTACTGGTACTGATACGGAGCCCTACTGGTGACATCCCATAATCAAAATAATGCACGGATATGCCTTATTATCATGCGGGAAAGAGATACTACAGCGTGGCCACAACACAGTAAGGTGTGGGAACAAGATCATTAAATCGTGGCCACAACTTAGTAAGGTTTGGGAACAAGATTCTAATGCATGGCAACGACTTAGTAAGGCATGATCTCGCCACAACTTAATTATCTCATTCATGGCCACGCATTAGGATCTTGTTCCCATGCGTTATTAAGGCATGGCCATGCATTATTTTTAATTATATGGGATATCACCAGCAGGACTCCGTAGATATATGTAAATGACCTCTGTTCTGATTGGCTGCCATCAATTCAGTGAGAAGTGCAGACTGAAACACTCCTAATAGTGTGAGTGTGAAACTGCTGTAGGCAGAACAGGTCAATACATCGCTGTTGTCAGACGAAAACCTCGTATCTCCAAAACGGTAAATTTACAGGAGAAGAGAAAAACCTACTTTACTGTTAATGTAAGTCAATAGAACCAGAATTTTCTCCAAGTCATTTTGGGCCGGTTCTTTTGGTCCATTATTTGGCCTTGTGGGTGAAAAAGTAAAGAAAGCCCCTGTTCAGACCTTTAGCCTGCGGAGCACGGCGGTCACTCTCCTCTGCAGGGCGTCCCACCGCTGGTTCCCCTCGTTCACCATCGTCTTCAGCTTGTTGGAGGTGTCAGTGCGGTTCTCTCGGGCCAGACGCCGGTACTGTTTATTCACCAGCTCCAGCTGAGTGAGCCGCTCATGAACTTGCCGTTGGAACGCCTGCAGTGTGTGTGTGTGTGTGTGTGTGTGTGTGTGTGTGTGTGTGTGTGTAGGGGACAAAAATAAGAATAACTGTTATTCATAACAGTAGGCCCGCTAAAATTGAATGGATTGTTATGGTGTTGCTGGGGGTTTGGTATTGTGTCCCAGGTGGTTGCTAGGCTAATAACTCAAATTCTTAAAGACACGTCTACTTAAACTTTTCCTGCTAGATCTTTAGCTTGTAGTAATTTACCACAGACAGTCGTTTTGACTGTGTCCTATTTTGAAAACAGAACGGAATATCTGCTGAATCAAATCCTTATAATAGAAGCCAATGGGCAGTTGCTGAAGTACTTTCCCCATTGGTTGCTATTATAACTACAGAAGCTAGTTACACTGCAAAAAAATGGTCTGTTGGCAAGTAAAACTGTCTTCTATCTAGTCAATACATACAATATTCCTCAGTTTAAGATTGTTATAAGCTTATCATAAGATTGTTTAACTTATTTCCTTTTCTGAAAGCAGCAGTTATCTGACAATATAGTGAGATCATTTTACTTAATTAAATGACTTTAAACAAGTAAAACAAACCTAATAATACGTTTTAGAACCGTATAATGCTTGTACAATCAACCCAATACGAGAAATATTAGAGATTTAGTCTAGATTTTGGCTGATTTCTCTTGTGAGGATATCATTTTTTGCAGTGTATATGATCTGTTGGGGTTATATAAACTTTAAGATGACTTTCAAAAATATTTATTTAAATATATATTGTAAACAAGATGGACATTTCCAAAGTGGACCATTATAATAAAGTGAAAATGGCATGAAATATTTTGGAAATAATTCAGAATTTAGTAGTAAAATGTAATAAGAGTAAACAAATATACAAAATACAAAAATATTTTTGTGCAATATAATTTTTTTTATATTCCTTTTAAATGTATGCTTGCTGTATTGTCTACTTCCAGTAGTAGCTCCTTAAGTCACATTAGGGAACCAAAATGTTTAAAAAGAATCTAATCAAATTGTGAAAGTTGAGATATCATCATTATGACCAGTCAAATTCAATACAACATCAAATTAACTGCCATAAAAACTAAATATTAGAGCTACTTCACCTCAAACTTCTTGAGTTCCTCTTTGGCGCAGGTATAGAGAACATCAGTGCTGGCCGGGTTAGCCGCTGTCTGCTCTGCTGTGGTCAGCCAGTCTTCAAAGCGAGAGTAGTCCTCCAGAAACTTAGACCACAGACGCCATGTCTCCTCGATCCTGCAGGGGGCAGCAGAGAGAGTGGAGTGTAAATATACATTTTTCCCATATTATCCAGGCTAGAGTGGATCTGTGGTCAGAAACTGACCACTGAAGAAGAGCTAGAAGACGACTAACACTGTGCATCAGCAGACGGGCCACAGTCTCTAACTACAGCAGCAAGGTGGAGCTGAAAGGGAGGGGTTTCTCACCTCATCCTCCTCTCCATGGACATGGCGCAGATGTTCCTCCAGCGGCGGTCCAGGCTGCGGGTGGTCTGCTGGATGGAGTCGTTCTCCACATCACTGCCGCACGCATCGGCGTCATGCAGTAACACGTCACACAGCGTCAGCACTGAGGCCACGCCCTCCGTGTGCTGCTCAATGTCCCTCTGTAGCTCCTGATGATCATAAGTGCAATAATTCACATTATAAAACAGACAGTAACGGTCCTAAAATCTGATTGGCTGAGCCGTATTTGAAGCCATTGTTAAATCCACAATATATGCACACCTATGACCGCCTCACAACAAGTGAACTGAACTCAATAAGCCGCTGGACTGATGCTACAACACTGCCTGTCAAAGGTTTGGAGACGTATATCCTTCTTTTCAAATGTACATTTTATTGTTACTTTTCAATTATGTAAGCAAAATCAAATTTGGTGCATGCCAACTTAGCTTCATGTTCCTACCTATGAAGAACTTGCTTTAAATATCAATTGTTTTCCAAACTTTTGTCAAAAGCACAGATTAAAACTCTCGTGGTCCAAACTGGAACTGGAATGGTTTGTAGGACGTACCTGTTGTTCAGCCAGTTTGCGCTGGATTTCGTCGCCGTGGCAGGCGCTGTAGACGACGGGTTTGGAAAGTTCCCCCTCTATCCGGGACAGCCACGTCCGGAGGTTGCTCATGTTTTTATCCAACTGCTGCACCATCACCAGCGTCTCCTTCAGCTTCCTCACCCTGACAAATCAATCGGGCAATCAATCGATCAATTCTGGTCCGCAAACCTGCTAAAAATGTCAATCAATCAACGATCAATACTCCTCCAGTTATCATGAGCATCTTTTTTAGCTTCAGCCACGAAACCAGTACGCCTCAGCTTTTCACCATGAAAATGAAACCGGGCAAAATCAGAACCTCAGCATCCTTCTAGAGAGTTCAGAGTAGCTAAAAATGCCATATCGTGTATATAATCAGGCAATGAATGGAGAATTATAAGCTTTGACCATATAGGCACTAGATATGCTAGAGATGATCTAGTCACATCACACGTACACCATTCTACAGAAACTTACATAGTCAGAAATGTTCACAGTGGTGGTGATAGGAACCAGACGTCCATCTCTAAAATTTACATATTGTAAGGTAGACAAGGTAATGTAATTCCACATAGTATTACACAAGGGTAAAACTCAGAAGACAAGTGTAGATCCAGTGATGGTTTTGGATAGTATATATATATATATAATAGTCATGGTGATTCTGTAACGGGGAGCGAGGAGGCGGACGCATGCACAGAGACAAGCGAGATTTATTAAGGGCAAATCCAAAATCAGGGTGATAACGGTCCAAAGTCATAGAGCCAACACGGATAGATCGGGGGGCTGACCTGACAGACTCCAGAATTCAACAGAACAAGCAGACCAGAACAAACGCCACAGCAGATAACACCATCATACATCAAACAAACGGCACGATCAAACATCGACCAGTCACCAGACCAGGGAAAACACAGGGCTTAAATACAAGGGTAACAAGGGACAGGTGCAAACACAGGTGGAGACTATCAGGGGTGGAGTCATGAAACAAGGGGGCAGGACTAGAAAACCAAAACAACCGCACATGGACAGGACTGGGAGGGGCCAATCGTGACAGATTCCTGGTTTCTATCACCACCACTGTAAAGAAATCTGTCTGTAAGTTTCTCTACATTTTAGAGCATGGCCACATGGCGAGCAGCGAGTCTGAAAATCAGTGTGGAATCATGAAGTGTCACTACCGAAACACATTTTCCGCAATGAAGGAAACTTTTTTGCGTTTTAATGAAAAATATGATGATTTTATGTGTGCACAGCTGTTCAAAGCTGTGTTGGCTAGTCGTGTACCGGCTTGCGTTTTTCAGCTCTGTGCTAAAACTGTGTGGAAACTGTCAGAGGAGTGTTATGGTGGTTTGCCTAGTCACAAAATGGACTGTTTAATCATTCATTTCAATGAAATAAACACAGTTAAGATAACTCAAAGCAAAAGAAAGTCCAAGTCAGTTAACAGTCTGAAATATACAGATGTACAGACAGTACAATGTGTTTTAACCTCAAGTGCAAACTATGATTTGCCCCTTCTGACTGGTTTAATTAGAGTTCCCGGGAGACTCTGGCCAATCAGAGGCCTTAATTACTCTATACTACATTATTAGGGCTTTTGTTTAACAAAGTGAGGATGCCGTTTGGTCTGAACGATGCACCGATTTAACATTCACTCAGATGAGCCCGTCACTTGTAAAGTTACAATCATAAAATCTTTTTTGTTGAGTGCTTTGCCGTCAGAAATGTTTAGCAATTTGAGGTTGAATTATTTTGGTATTTTTTATTAATCTTTTTCCCTAAATTAAAAATATCAACATAATACAACCAGTGGTTACAGGCCTGATTAGTCAATGTTTGCCTCTCTCTCTACTGCTCCCTCACACTCAAGCTCTCTCACTCCCTCTCTACCTCTCTCTACCTCTCTCTCCACTCTACCCTGGCCTCTCTCTCTCTCTCTCTCTCTCTCTCTCTCTCTCTCTCTCTCTCTCTCCCTCTCTCTCTCACTCTCTCTCTCCCTGTCTCTTTCTCTCTCTCTCTCTCTCTCTTGCTACCTCTCTCTCTCTCTCTCTCTCTCTCTCTCGCTACCTCTCTCTCTCTCTCTCTCTCTCTCTCCCTCTCTCTCTCTCTCTCTACCTCTCTTTCCACTCTATCCCTGGCATCTCTCTCTCTCACTCTCTCTCTCTTTGTCTCTCACTCTCTCTGTCTCTTTCTCTCTCTCTCTCTCTCTCTCTCTCTCTCTCTCTCTCGCTACCTCTCTCTCTCTCTCTCTCTCTCTCTCTCTCTCTCTCTCTCTCCCTCTCTCTCTCTCTCTCTACCTCTCTTTCCACTCTATCCCTGGCATCTCTCTCTCTCACTCTCTCTCTCTCCGTCTCTCTCTCTGTTTCACTTCCTGAGTGTAAACCCCCATTCCCTATGCAAATGCTAAGGACGCTCATCCATGGTGCAATCCCAGTGACGTGCACCCACTGTACCCCGCCACGTGACTGCAATGGAGGAGGAACCAAAACAAACCAGTGCGTTACGTGGCAGTGAGGACATGTTGGAAGCTCAAACGCTGCTGTACCCACTGACGATGCTTCTGCACATGCGACTTCTGCAGGGTTTGCATGTCCTCTAGCAAAAACAAGCCCCATGCCCAAGAGAATGTCTCATGCATTCCTTCATCATTTTGATGATCACTGCAATGTCAAATAAGCCCAGCTTAAAATAAACCTAGAATAATTGCATCTGCACAAACTGCAGGATGTGCAAACTGGGCAAAATGCACTGGTATGCATGCATTTGATAGCTCAGCTTGCACGTTATACTTCACGGCTTGCAAATCTGCACCATTCGCCTCATGCATAATGCACAGCATGCATTCGTAATCACGCCCGCTGCATCCACAGCTGTATGCTAGCGCAGGACTAGCCTTACTGCATTATAACCCATTGACAGCTGGCTAGCCATAGCCACTCATTCAATCAGCATGATGCCCACACAAAAGCACTGCCCATCCCCCTGTCCGGCCCATTTTCTTGCGCGTTGTGTCCATTGTGAAGGGTAGCAGGTGGTACTCACTCACAGACCGGTGTAGCTACTCCATGGTTTTCTCTCGTTAGTGTGAGCATTTCAGCTAAGCCTGGGCTATCGCACACTTTCTGCTGCACGCTGATGCACACTGCCCCCTCCTCTACTGCCCCCTACTCTCTTTACATCTCTCTCTCTCTCTGCCCCACTCTCGCTCTCACTCCTTTCTCACTGCCAGTCCCTCTCTTTCTCTCTCTCTCCTTCCTTTCACTCTCCCTCTTACTTTCTTTCCTTCTATATCCTTTCTCTCTACCTCTCCATCTCCTTCTATCTCTCTCTACCCCTCTATCTCTCTATTTATATCTATCTTCATCTTGGTTGCCAGGGTGTTTATAATGTGGTTGCTAGGGTATTGATAGGTGCTTGCTTTGGTATTCCAGGTGGTCTCTAGGAGCTTGCTAAGACCACCTGCGGTGGTCGCTAGGGTGTTATGTGGTTGCTGTGGTATTGGAGGTGATTGCCATGGTGTTCCAGGTGGTTGCTAGTATACTTGCATTTCTTAAGCATTCCATCATTCATTCCTATGGGGAAAAAATTCAACTTTAAATGCCTGGCATGCGGAAACCCTGCATCCAGTCAAAAGCACACCTCTTATAATCAGGCCGAACATTCTAAAGTTGGTTCCGCGCCGATATTTTGAAAACTGCAGGACGAGTTTAGAGTGTATAAAAATAACGTGTGTGTGTTGAAGTGACTGGCATATGGCCAGCCCAGCTGGACGGTGCTACACAGGTTGTCCGGAGCTTACGTTCAGCCAGCTAAAGCCAGTTAAACCTAAACCTCACCTGACCAGATTACCCAGTCCAGAGAAAACACCAACAAATGGCATCTCTAGGGGAACAGCAAAAGGGATGCAACCCTCAAATACTGACACAACGTCCAGATAAAACCACTGCTGTACATCCTCAGAACATCTGGTGCAGCAAAACTGAAAGAATTTGCAAAACAATGTCTACCAGCAACTCTAGTCAGACTAGTTTTAAGTAGGAAGGCTTTAAAAAGACTATATAGAAAAGTAATATAAAAACCATACGGCTGTCATGACTACCTCTCTAAACCTGATTACTTGATTAAAATGTCTGATTACAATTCCATTCTTAGTGACTGAGTTTGTAATAACTATATACAGGGAATCCGTAGGCCGTTATAAAGCCATGTACAGCAGTCTGAACACTGTCCACAAGGTGGAGCTAAAATCCCTTTTGTGAGCATCACTGAAAGAGAGGAAACCCACACCAGCAGCATCTCACCAACGTGCACGTTTGTAGTTACACATTTCATGTATATGTAGTAAAATTAAACGTTTGCTTTTATGAATTACATAAATATTCATCAGAATAATTACTGCATTAAATTATGTATCTTTTAAAAGACTCAAAGACGGATGTGTCCATCACACAAACTGCCAACTAATCGCTGTAGATTTATAAAGAAGTTAAATTTGAATCGTTGTCTTTGTTTTATTGATCGTTCTGGTATAAATGAGGTAATCAGTCGGGATTCCTCTCTGTCGGCGTGACAATAGCCAGGCGACGTGTGCCAGAAACACTGAAAACACGCTTCAGCGCCGGGAGGAGATGGAGTCTTTTGTGCGTTAAGCCCGTTCCACGCTCTGTCTTCACATCAGGTCAGCACCTCAATCTCCATTCAGCGCATTTATGCACGAAGGATCACAGATAATGCAGCGTGGACTCAATCCTCTTAGCTCAGCTCTGTGAAGGAACTCATTCTGCCAACACACATCTGTACACGCTCTGCAACTGCCCATCAAAAGTTTGGGCACACTTTGCCTCCTCCTGATTTGTTCTATAAGGTGTTAAAAAGGGGTTTGTTAGCAGCCATGTGCTATGTGCTATGTGCTAACTATTTGGGTAGATTTATTTGTAACATTGATGGTTATTAAAGTGTCTGGCTTGGTGTGAAGAGCAGGTTTAATGCAATAATTTGAGTTTTCTTTTCCAAACTATTGTTAAAAGCTTATAATCAAACACCAACTGGTGGTTTAAAATACCTGAAAACGGTCTGTCTGTCTGTCTGTCTGTCTGTCTGTCTATCTATCTATCTATCTATCTATCTATCTATCTATCTATCTATCTATCTGTCTATCTATCTATCTATCTATCTATCTATCTATCTATCTATCTGTCTATTCTGTCTGTTGGTATCTATCTATCTATCTATCTATCTATCTATCTATCTATCTATCTATCTATCTATCTATCTGTCTATTCTGTCTGTTGGTATCTATCTATCTATCTATCTATCTATCTATCTATCTATCTATCTATCTATCTATCTATCTATCTATCTATCTATTCTGTCTGTTGGTATCTATCTATCTATCTATCTATCTATCTATCTATCTATCTATCTATCTATCTATCTATCTATCTGTCTGTCTGTCTGTCTGTTTGTCCATCCATCCATCCATCAATCCATCCAACTGTCTAACTTCCCAGGTCTACAACAAGTGCCTGTATTAATCTTTGCATGAAATATTTCTTTAACTAAGTTTGTCGTATTAAAGATTAATACCTCAAACCAAAGGGCAACAGCAGTAAGTAAGGAGCTGAGTGTGTGTGGCAGGAGATTTTGACAGAACATCTGCCTCCCTCCAAGCGAACACCACGCTCTTCAGCACACAAAGCCAGCCAATCTCTCAGCCAATAGGAGAGCAGCACAGGAGCAGGAGACTGAAGCTGATTGGCTGTGAGGCACAATGCTGTAGACGGAGGACTTACAGGATGACGGGTGGACACAAAGGTCCGAGTCACCAGACGGCAGCTGCCCAGTGTGCGGGGTGTGTGTGTGTGTGTGTGTGTGTGTGTGTGTGTGTGTGTGTGTGTGTGAATGCCAGAGGGGTGACCCAGCAACCTCTGTGATTTTAAGTGACAAAAGCAGACGACGAGCCTGAGTCAACTCATCTAATCTCCCCTGTAGAGTTGACTGCACACACGCCCACACAAACCCACCCACCCATCTGCTGACCAACCCTCTGTCCATGTAAAGCTATGCAGAGACATGTCTAGGCCTGCTGGAGCTGTGGAAACATCCCATAATGTAAACCATCTTGAAAACAAATGAGCTCACGGTGCACGAGGGGTCACCCCTTCAAAAAACAAGGCAATATAGTATCACATGAATATCATCATATCAAAACCACAAGTCCATTCTTTACATCATGCAAAAGAACAGCGGCCTTTTAAAGAGCCACTGCAGCCAAGAACAATGACCACTGCTGCATCTGGTCACATCCTTACTGTCCTCCCACAGCCGTGCTGAGGTCATCGCTACACTGAAAAAAATGGTGTCCTGTCCAGTGAAAATTTTTGTTTTGTTTATTTTTAGTATCCCCAGTGGCTGCTATTGCGATAGTCGCTATTCTTCCTGGGGTCCAGTAGATTATATCATACATAACAAAAACAGTGCAGTAACAAACACATGAGTAAACAATCGAGAAAAACAAGAAAAAGGCAGAGAGAAAAGAAAAAAAGGGAAACTGAAGACAATGTAACCATAAGATAAGGTAAGAAAGACGACTGAACACTAAAAATCACTGACAGAGATGATCTTAGCTCCAGTAGATACATCTAACATTCCCCATTTGGAGATGGTTGTGCTTATAACGAGACTATCTAGTGTATTCCTGGACATTTTGTCACTTGTTTTAGGTCATTGTTTTAAGAAATATGATCTCACTATACTAGCAGATCATTTTGCTGGTTTCAAGCCCATTTCTTATAACAAGCAACACTGCCAGTGTAGTCAGATCATTTTACATAGAAAAATGCCTAAAACAAGTAAACAAAGCCTAGAATTAAGTTAAGTAACCTTAAATTATGCTAACAGTAATCTCAGCAGGAGAAATGTTTGAATTACCAACGATATTTAAGTTTAATATAACGATATTTAAGTATTTCACAGTTTAAAGAGCGGCAAATCCCCTTCTGATGACGGATCTTGAAGGTGGGAGGAACTTTTGATAAACTACCACTGGCTGGAGTTTTGAAATGACTCTGTTTGTTTTGTCAGCTGGAGAGAATGGATTTCTCAAATGACTTAACAGACGAGGACAACAAGCTAAAAGCTGAAATAAGCCAGGCAGATACGGTTCCTCTGTTCAGCTGAAAGAGTAAAAATAGATCCCACTAAAAAAAACTAATACATTTATTAAAATGACAAAAATAATTAAGATAAGAAGAAGAATATGAATAAATGTCAACAAATAGATGATAAAATAATGAAAATAACATAAAAACGGTAAGAAATCAGGTAAACCGGTTGCAGGCCGAGTGGAGGTGGTTAGAGAGTAGAAGTTTAAAATAAGAGTAGAAGTTGGAAATGAAACTGATGTCTTTAGGATTTCGTTCAGTGACTGAGGTAAGAGTTTCACTAGCGCCAGCTTTGTTTCATTAGGCTATAGTAGCTCATATATAGCTATAGCGCATAGGCGGGGTATCAGTCCTGGGCGGCACCACAGGGATTTCCAGTATTTGTGTGATGTACTTGTGCAATGAATGAAAATACAACAAAATTGTGGATTCTATGAGAGGGATATGATGCTGCACTAGCGAATACTGCATAACACAACAAATACGACATTCAACTTTAGTCTTAGGCTGGAACTCCTCTTTACATTGTGCCCACATTTGAATGGATCAATAGAAATGATAATAATCTACTTGAAAATGAAGGAACATTAGTTATTGCTTTTCCATCCCCTGCAAAGTTTCATAAACATGAGGTTTTGTTCAGACAAAGATGCTCATACTCCATGCATAATTTTGTGTTCCATAACATTCAAAAGTCATCTGAGAAAAGAGGCCATTTATCTGGACAGTAAACACTTATTTGTTCAAAAAACAACAATGAATTTACATAAACAAATAAACAGTACACTGTAATTTGATGCATGTTTGTGTTAGTTGTACCATTTCCAGAGCGCTCATCTTAAGGAAGTCACGTATTTAGTTTTGAGCAATATGTAGTGAATCTTTCATTAAATCAAATGAAAAACTTCTAGTGTGCAGGGTTAAAATGTTCTACAGGCACTTTTACATCCCAGAGAAATCACTTGAATTTAACTTAAACAATTGTCTCAGGTGTCTAACTACTTATGCTCGTAGGTATATTTCGGTTTGTCCATCTGAGTCTATGTGCCCAAATCGTAAGGCAAATTATTCAGTATTTTTATTTGATTTATTTATTTATTTGGTGAAATGAACAGAACGTGTGTTTTATGATCTCCACATATCACTGTACGCTCACAATTTACTGCTGAAAGCCAAAAATCTCCGCCGCTCTTTGTGTTGTTCTCTAAAAGTGATGTTTCCAGAGCAGATCACTGAAGAGACGCCGTCTGTTTATAGTTTAGAGCCCAGATTTGGGGAAAAACGGGTCGACTTTCAGTAGAAAAACAAAGTTCAGCTTCTTTTATTATAAGGGTTTAAAATGACGTCACCGTCTATTAGACTGGAGAGAAGAGCTACAGCCTCACACGACGCCCAGCTTCTGAATGGAGCTTATGAAATATGAACGTTATGAAGAACATGACGAAGTGCGTTTTGGAGCCACCGGTGATCCCAAGGAGTTAAAGAGGCTGAGGTCTTTGCACAGCACTGTGTAATACAGGCCAGATTTCATTGCAGTCTCGTGCCGCCTCAACCACTGACCCACAAAGCTACTTTTAAGCCTCACACTGCACCTGCAAAGCCCGTCTTAGCTTTCCATCAACACTTAAAGAGCACAATCCTCCAACAGAGCAGAAGCTGGAGGCCTCAGACTGCACACAAAGTCTTTTTTAAAAAGTGCACCGCTGAAAAATTTGACCTAGGAAAGCACCATCATCCACCTTCACACCCACCACGCTTATTTAACTCAGTATAAACAACTGATTTTCAATCTAGCAAAGTTTAGAACCTCAAAGGTTTTGATAAAAAGCCTAAAATCTTGTAAGCTGCTCAATTAAACCTCTTAGTTTTATAGTTATTTCTCACTCAAAGCTGTTCAGTGGATTTGTATAGAACCTTAACGACCATTTGAATGCTGAAATGGTTCTTTGCCAGGTTAAATGGTTCTTCTTCATGACGGAGAACGTTTCTTACATGG
Organism: Pygocentrus nattereri; assembly: GCF_015220715.1. Lineage (NCBI taxonomy): Eukaryota > Metazoa > Chordata > Actinopteri > Characiformes > Serrasalmidae > Pygocentrus > Pygocentrus nattereri. The sequence goes on from NC_051215.1 coordinate 4,110,655, forward strand.
TTGTTTAAAGACCTTTTTTTTTAAAGGCTTTTATTTATTGCAAAAGTTTGAACACCCCAGACACATTAGGTTTTGTTGACGTTTTACACTTACGCTGGGAAAAAATGACATATTAACAAAAGAAATCATCTTAAATCAAGTCTAAATATCGTCGCTGTCCAACGACAACCATGTGTCTCTATTTTTGTCGATTTTTATTTTTCTACATCATTTCAACACACCAGCTGTCCTTTACATTGTGTGAGAATTTCATGATGAAAGGACCAAAAGAAACGCTCTAAAATCACTTTGAGTAAAATCTCTTTACATTAACTTACATTGAAAGGTAAGAGTGTTTTTGCCTTCTCCTGTAAACTGGCTATTTTGGAGATACTTGTTTTCCTTTGGACAGAGACGATATCCAATGTCTCTCATTTTCTCATATTATAATATTATAAAACTTATTTCTACATGTTTTTACTTGATTGAAGTAAAATTATCTCACTATATTGCCACATCATTTTGCTGGTTGCAAGCATATTTCTTAAAACGAGCAAAATTATATACGTATATACGTACGTATGTGTATATATATTAATTACTTAATAAACTTGCTCAAAACAAGTGAAAAATGTCTTCAAATTAGTGAAATAATCTTATAAGTGTACAACATCTTCAATGAGGGATAACTGATATATTAACTAGATTTAAGACAATTTTACTTACCAGTAAACTATTTTTGTAGTGTAAATATGACATTTTTCTGCACATCATCGCGTATAATTTCTATTTATTAACTTTAACATATTGCGGACAAAAAACTAAATATAAAACACGCCATCATTTTTTTCCACAGGCCTGATTTTCTATGATTTTTTGCCCCAGTATGTGAAATAGCAAATAAACAGTATCCATATTAAAATGTAAAATTTAAAAAAATAGAAGGTTTATAAAGGACGTGTTCACTAATTTACACTTAGAAAACCAACAAAAGCTCATTTGAGCTCAACTTTTGCAAAACACTACATACACTGCAAAAAAGAGCGTCGTCAAGTATAATTATCTAAAATATAGTCACTAAATCTAACATTTCTCCTGTTGACATTGTTGTAGCATGAAGCACCCTCTAGTGGTCCGCGGGCCCGTACTCAGTGGGAGGCAGTAATTCAGCCAGTAGTGGGCCAGGAATGTCACTGTAAGCCATAAAAACATAACTGGAAAAAAGATAAACTAATTAGGCATCTAAGCAAATGTTTTAACACTTTCCCTCAGCAGTGAGTTTATCACAATATACATTAGAATAAAGTCGTATTCATAAATCAAATAAACAGAAAAAGTAACAAGAATTTCTCTGGTCCATATTTTTCCTGGACACCTTCACAGCCGCCACAGAGACTCGTTAATATCATCAATGACATCATGAGCTCAATTTACTGAGCACTGATTGGTCAAACCAGGAGCTGCTTTATAACTACATATAGTACTGGGCTTCCTCGAGGAGAGGCTTGGAGATGGGTAAACAAACACAATAACATCCAGAAAATCACTATTTATTCTATTATTATCAATCAATAATGATTTTGTATATATATATATATATATTTATATATATATATATATATATATATATATATACACAAAATCATTATTGATTAATATTCTATACATTTTGTTTATTCAAATATTAACACTTTTCTCAGCAAATTCCCACACAAACTACACAAATAAACAGATTTTGAAAACGTGTCTGGGGTGCCTGAGTCTTTCACACAGTATAGCGAGTGGCTATAACCCAACCGAACCGAACCGAACTCAACCGAACCAAACCGAACCGAACCGAACCGAACCGAACTGAACCGAACCGAACCGAACTGAACCGAACCGAACCGAACTGAACTGAAAGCGCAGGAAGGACCCAAGAGAACAGTGAGAATCTGTTGCTCTCTGAAGGATTAAGAGTGAACTGTGAGAGTCTTTCCTGAACTGTGACACAAATACCAAGAACCTTAGTTAGAACAAGGGAGACTGGAAGGACAGAGACAACTGAAGCTCACAGTGAGCCTGAGAGAGGGAACCGGTTGGTGAGGTAATGGTAGAGACACAGATAGAGGCACAGATATCAGGCCTGGGAAAGACAGAGAGCACGTGAGAGCAAGAGACACCCACGCAAACACAACACGCCGGCTGGCAACACGTGACCGAAAGTCACGGCCGCCATCTGTCCATTCTACAGGCGGAGAACCCGCCCCCTCCCCCACAATCCACCCTGTCTCGTGCAATAGCTCTTCAGCCACTCTAAGCAACCTCTATTCATTAGCACTGGCTTTCAGTCAGCTCTCTCTCTCTCTCTCTCTCTCTCTCTATCTGTCTCCACTCTACTTGTGCTGATATGAGTGGATCAGACACAGCAGTGCTGCTGGAGTGTTTAAACACTGTCCACTCACTGTCCACTCTGTTAGACACCCCTACCTTGTCAGTCCACCTTGTAGATGTAAAGTCAGAGATGACAGCTCATCTGCTGCTGCACAGTTTGTGTTGGTCATCCTCTAGTCCTTCATCAGTGGTCACAGGACGCTGCCCACAGGACACTGCTGGATGGATATTTTTGGTTGGTGGACTATTCTCAGTCCAGCAGTGACACTGAGGTGTTTAAAAACTCCAGCAGCACTGCTGTCTGATCCACTCAGACCAGCACAACACACACTAACACACCACCACCACGTCAGTGTTACTGCAGTGCTGAGAATGATCCACCACCCAAATAGTACCTGCTCTGTGAGGGTCCGTGGGGGTCCTGACCACTGAAGAACAGGGTAACACAGTATTTTGTTCACGCTTTCAGAGTGCTGTACATGTTGGTTACATCATCCATGTCCAGTCCTGTTATATCATACAGTAATAATCTATGGAGCTAACAGTTAAGCCTTGGAACGGCCGTATCAGCTGTTCCTGAAGGCCTCCTACTGAGACTGGGTCTGAGATTAGACTGTAGAGCTGATGCAGATTAATGTGTACTCTTCTTTCTGAGGTTCCTTAAAGAACCTTCTGCATGCATTCTTACTATAAAGGTGTCCAGCTCCACTCCTACAAACTCAGAGTCCAGCAGGGTTTGTTGGCGTGTTGCTCAAATGTGCGGCCCAAACCTGCTAACTAACTGCTGGACTGATAGGCCCTGTCCTGCTCAAGCTCCACCCTGGCCCCGCCCACTCGTACTTGTAATCAGGCTTGTTTTACGGATTTGAAGTTGGTGCCTAATGCTGTGAAAAAGTATTTGCCCCCTTCTGATTTCTTCTAGTGTCGCATGTTAGTCAAAGGCAACCTGAGTAAACACAAAATACAGTGTTTAAAAGACTGTTATCCAACACTAACGGGTCCTGTGTGATGATATAATTGCAACCGCATTTACGCAAAATGATCAAATTAGACTTGAGTACTGCCAGCCCTGTTGGACCTAAACATCACTTATGCAGAGCTTTTTTCCAGCAATGTCAAGAAGGCTGAGAAAGACAGTTATTGGAATATATCAGTCTGGAAAGGGTTACAAAGCCATTTCATTTCCACGACTCCAGGGTCATCATCTTCAGATCGAGAAAACCTGGAACAGTTGTGAATCTTCTCAGAAGTGGTCAGACTACTGCAATTCCTCACTGATGATTTATCTAGAATGTCTCAAAAGAACCCAGACAAATATCTCAGGAACTGCAGGTCTCGCTCGCCTCAGATAAGCTTGATAACACCATTAGAAAGAGACAGGAAAAAATGGTATCGCTGGAAAAGGCGCAAGGTAAAAACCACTGTGAACCAAGCAGAACATCAAAGTTTGTCTCATATTTGTCAAAAAAAAACCTTGATTACCCCCCAAACCTTTCGGATTAATGTCCTGTGGACTGATGCTCCAAAAGTGGAACTTTTTGGAAGACAGAGGTCATTAGAACATCACACCAACAGTGAAGCGTGGTGGTGGCAGTGTGACAGTGTGGGCATGCTGTGCTGCTTCTCTTGCTGAGTCTGAATTAATAAGTAACACACTGAATCACTCTTTGAATTATTCTCTAAATTAAATTCAACTTTAGTTTATACCGTCATGACAATGACTGTGAGCATCCTCTGTGGTCTTACCTGGCCTCGATGTGGTCAAACAGGTGCTGCCAGCGGTCACTGATGTCCTTGATCTTGTCGTTGACCTCGGTCTCCTTGGTCTTATTGCTGGCGCTGATGAGCTGCTCTCCCAGCTGCTTCAGATGAGTCTTATTCTCACTGAACAAGTTAATCTCCTCCATGCAGTCCTACAGAGGACGAAGGAAACATAATGACCGAGGTTAAGAAAGGAGAAAGCATTTGTGGTTATAGATCTAGTAAATGGACTTCAGGCTAAAGACATTTAAGTGCTGCAAATGCATCTTCTAACGTTCCTCTGCCAGTACTATTCACTCTTCATGGCTCAAATTAGCTCCTGCTGCCAAGTTCTCATTTAGAAACACGCAGTGAGCTTTCTCATGAGCCTGGCCAAAAGGTCAGTCTACAAGCAGAAAGCCAATGAGCTGGATCAGGGGGCTTTGTGTACAGAGTGTATGTGATATTTTGGATGTTTCTTGGTTTAAAGTGGAGTTTGACTTCATCTTGACTTCATCTTTATTGATTTGTTGTTCTTCAGATTCAGTGATTTTCCTCGAAGGTGGACAAAGTACACAAACCATGTAGTTGAGTTAAAGTCGAGACACCCAAGGTAAAATATTCCTCCAGTAAAAGTAGAAGTTCCTCCCTTTAGACCTCCACTTGAGTAAAAGTACTAAAGTATTTACCTTCAAATGTACTTAAGTATAAAGTAAAAGTACTAAAAGAGTAATTCTGGCTCTGATGTCCTGTTATCATTTTTGTAACCAGACTGGCTTCATGAACTCATTTCAGGTGAAAGTCCTCCAGCGTTTGTCGTGACTCGACACTTGTTTGACCACCAGGCCTAAGTATTATTTATGGTTTGTAAAATAAAACGAATTCAATTGTTTGTTGAAAGAAAATAAAAAGAATCGAATGAACTAAGAAATACGAGAAGACTCTTCAGAAATCAGAAGTGCAGGTCATTTATTCCATTTTTGAGCATGGAGAATGTTCTTCCAAAGACCTTTAGACAACACACACACACATACAGGGTTCGTACACATGTTTTATACTCTCGGTGAAGGTGGGGTGACCTCGCCCCACCTCTTTTTTGATATCTCCTGATTTCATGACACCACCATTACATCCAATTTGACCTTCATACGTTTATCATATGGGGTCTTGTGGAAACCATTATCTCCAAGCCTAGTCTGAATCATTTTTTAAAGAAAACATTGTGCCAGGCGCATCCTAACACATGCTGGTACTTTTCCATCTCGGTCTTTGGCCTTGAGAAGTTCACAAGTTCACTCGCTCCCTATAAAGTGTTTTTCTTCTCTCTTACGCCCTACTGAGGAAGCCTGTTTTAGGGCACTTGTTCCAATATGCTAGGCCATGTTGTGCTCTATTTATGATTTATCCTGCAAAATACATGGCATTTTAATTTTGAGAATCGTTAATTTACATCACGTCTCTCTTGGTAAACCAGTCTTTTAATAGAACGTCATTAATTCGTGACGCTGACGTCTATTAAAATGATCAGAAGCACAAAACACTGAAGGTAAACAGTTTCCATCAGGGAGAACCGAGTGGCTCTGAAATCACTTTTTACACACAAGCAAAGTTTCTGTTTCAGATTTATTTACAACTTAGTTCCAAGTTTAAGTTGAATAAAAACTGGCTTTAAACTCAGGATCACAGATGAGCTCCTTTACTATGTTGATCTGTAGGCGTCTGTTCATAAACATAAACCAGCCCAAACTCATTTACTATAAAATGAAATGGTGTTTGTAGAAATTCAGAAAAAAGCCGCGTCAGTCTCGACTGCATATGTGGACATATTTCTATATTGTGCTCTATTTACACAAAGTTAGGTTAGTTCATCATTTATGTTGAACAGACTCTCCCAAAGTTTTACGCTGCTGCGCTGACGTTGAACCGCGTGCTGCACTGGGTCGGTATGACCGACAGGTCAAAACCAGCTCTAAACAAAGTGACCGCTGGGCCCTGATTGGTGCTCTGGCTTTGCGCTTCTTTCGTTTTGACATGTTACGTTTTTATACACACAGAAACCAAAAGGAACGACAGATTTCTCAGAATGTAGGAGGAAAAAGTCGGATATTAGACTCTGAAATGTAGTGGAGTGAAAGGAAAAAGTCCAGAATGGAGAAACTTCAGTACAGATACACCAAAAATACTAAAGTACAGAAACTAATTACATTTATTTAGTTACTGTCCACCACTGGAACAGACTGGTCATTGCAAAATTGGTCACTCCTCCAGGAATTTCCGAATTTTTCCAAGATATTCCATTCTATTTATCTTGCAATGCTTAGTTTCTCTCCAGTGGTTCTAGCTATAGCCTTAAAGAAGTATTCCACCCGTGTTTTAAGATGTACACTTTAATAAACCAATAAGATGTAAACAAAGATATTCCGAGAGGTTTGCTGTGAAATGCCCCATTCTAGGGAAACAATGCTCACAATGATGGTGATAGGAACCAGACGTCTGAAGAGTTTGATGACTCTAAAAGTTTTATAAAGGATCAGCATATCGTCTTCCTGTTGTTGTTTACTTGTGAAAAGCTGCTGGTGGAGGAACATCTGGCTTTAGATCAAGTAAAAACAATAAGAGGCTCCTTTGAGTTAGTTTTCAATAAAACGTAATCAGTGAGCGTCCAGCACCTTTATATCAAAACTCGTCTTATAAATAACTTTTATATTATATTATATTTTATTCAGTAAAAACATGTCGCTGTTATCGGAACAAAACCTCGTATCTCCAAAATGGTAACTTTACAGGAGAAGGAGAAAACCTACTTTACTTTTAGTGTAAGTCAATGGAACCAGACATTGTTTACAAGTCAGTATAAAGGGTAAGAGGCATTTTATGATAAAATTATGATAAAAACTGAAAAATGACAAAATTGGTTTTGTTCCGCCAATTTGTTCCGCCAATGATTTTTATTATTCCATTAGCTATCATTATTAGATTTTATACACTCGTTTTAAATACGAGGTATTATAGATACTCATTTTTATTTCAGCTTCATTTTTTTGACATTCAACCGCTTTCTCAGTCATTTTAGAAGCATCTTTAGCTCTGTTCATCGTCTGGACACATTTATCGTTTCTACATGTTTTAAAACTTGCGAATGTCACACTAGAATGACTGTTTACATGCATCTGCATTAAAGTTGGTTCTGTGTGGCTTCATGTTGTTGAAACCCACTGCTGCACCGCTGCGGAAGTTCCTGGGAACAAGCTATGAATAACGCAGTGTAGTAAAGCACAAAGTCTAATTACTCCAAAAGGCCAGCATGGCTGTGGACTGCGTCCTGATTGAGTGGACCAGGCCTGGCTGGATGGTTTCTTACCTTCTTCAGCTTCTCCACCATCTCCTCAATGCTGAGCTCAGCACTGTGAGACACTTTGTTTTCCATGTGAGTGAGCCACTCACACAGCTCCCTATTCTTCTCATTAAAGATGATCCACGCGTTCAGCCGGTCAGCAATCTCCTGTTTCCGCAGAGCAACCTGCACACACACACACACAAACTGTCAGGATGTGGGGTCCATGTCAAACTGTAATAACAGTGTGTCCCATGTGTCCGTGTGTGTGTGTGTGTGTGTTAGAGTCTATGTGTACTACCAATACGTTCCACATTTATAATACATGAGTGCCTCTATATAATAATAATAATAATAATAATAATAATAATAATAATAATATGACCCATATTTTGTCATTGTCCACAGAAAATCATGTACATTTTTATTTTTCTAGCTCCTTTTAACACACCAGCTGTCCTTTACACTTTGTGAAAATGATATGATGAATGGACCAATAGAAATGCTCCAAAATAACAAGGAGTTCAATTCCTTTACATTAACTCACAAGGTAAGGGGGTTTCGCTGTCGGAAGAAAACCTCGTATCTCTATTTTTGATGTTTTTCAGTTTTTGACATAATTTGAAAGCACTTTTTACTGTGTAAATTGTGCGTGAATTTCATGATGAATGGACAAAAAGAAATGGCCTAAAATGACCTGGGAAAAATTCTGGTTCCATTGACTTACATTAAAAGTAAAGCGTGTTTTTTCCTTTTCCTGTAAAGTTATCCATTTTAGAGATTCAAGATTTGCTTCCAACAACAGTGATAAATATTATATATGATTAACTTACATTGAAAGTTTTTCTGTGAATGTGTCTATTTGGACAGCGACCATATGGAATGAATACGAACAAACACAAACAGAGTGGGAACTCCCTAACACAACAACTTGGCTTTGAACAATGAAGCCAGTAGAGACTCTACTGAACTGAGCGCATCAATTAGATAATGAACTAACCGCCACTCTGCAGCGCGCCGAGGCTGTGAGTCAACAGTGTTAATTAAAATGCATAACTTACAAATGCAACAGCTGCCATGGCCTGGCTTCATCGTTGCCTAGCAACCCCCCCCCCCCCCCCCCAAACCACACACACATTTCAGCATGCGACAGAGACAGGGAGTGTGTGATTTCCAAAACAAAAGGGCCCCAAACTCCTGCTCCTATTCACACCCCCTGTTTCTTTTCTCTCTCTTTTCCACTCTCTCTACCATCTGTTCCTCCATTCCAATGCTAACGCCCCCCTGCGACCCCCAAAAGACCCCACCCCAAAACATGCCCGGCCACGTCCCACGTCTTCTCCTCACTCCAAACTCTAAAAACAAAAGTTCATCAAAGTCTAAACCAAATGACTGTTACAGACCTTCAATTAACCTCAGTGAGAGTGATCTACCACAGAATATAAACACTGATTAAAAGGGACTAAAGGTATAAAAATACAGCACGTTCTACAACATGAGTCGTTCTGCAGTTATTAAAGATACACAGTTGATTAAGGTTATTTAGTTGGGCAGCAAAGCAAGTTCAAAGGCTTGTCTGCTTTAGGAGCCGCCTGCCGTTCTCCAACATACACTAAGAAATAATTTGAATTCCTGCACTCAAGTTGTTTGTTTCTGAACTGACTAACCACCGAAACTGCTGATGAAGCACATGACCGGGTCAGATGACCTTTATCCAATTACAGAATTCAGTTTTGATGTTTAATTCATTTGGTTAGCCAATTTAGCCTCGCCTGTAACATATACACACACACACACACAACACACACACACACACACACACACACACACACACACACACTGACTACATCATCCAGTATACGTTGATGTTCAAAAAACAATTCAACTTAAATGATCATAATTATAACATAAATTACAATCATCTACAACAATATTCTATAATGTTATCACTTGTTGGCTAAAGCAAAAATTCTCAGGCTACTTTTACATGTGAAAATTTAACCGAATTGAAATTTAGATCTTTATGATGCACTGAATCATTTCCTAAAGAATCAAACTGAATCACAGAGATATTGGAGACTTTATGATGCACTGAATCATTTCCTAAAGAATCAAACTGAATCACAGAGATATTGGAGACTTTATGATGCACTGAATCATTTCCTAAAGAATCAAACTGAATCACAGAGATATTGGAGACTTTATGATGCACTGAATCATTTCCTAAAGAATCAAACTGAATCATAGTGATATTAGAGACTTTCTGATGCACTGAATAATTTCTTAAAGAATCAAACTGAATCACAGAGATATTGGAGACTTTATGATGCACTGAATCATTTCCTAAAGAATCAAACTCAATCATAGTGATATTAGAGACTTTCTGACGCACTGAATCATTTTCTAAAGAATCAAACTGAATCATAGTGATATTAGAGACTTTCTGATGCACTGAATCATTTCCTAAAGAATCAAACTGACTCTTCGTGATATTAGAGACTTTCTGACGCACTGAATCATTTCCTAAAGAATCAAACTGAATCATAGTGATATTAGAGACTTTCCGATGCACTGAATCATTTCTTAAAGAATCAAACTGAATCATAGAGATATTGGAGACTTTGTGATGCATTGAGTTTTTACCTAAAGAATCAAACTGAATCACAGAGATATTAGAGACTTTCTGATGCACTGAATCATTTCCTAAAGAATCAAACTGAACCATAGAGATATTGGAGACTTTGTGATGCATTGAGTTTTTACCTAAAGAATCAAACTGAATTACAGAGATATTTGAGACTTTCCGATGCACTGAATCATTTCTTAAAGAATCAAACTGAATCATAGAGATATTGGAGACTTTGTGATGCATTGAGTTTTTACCTAAAGAATCAAATTGAATCATAGCAATATTTGGTACTTCATGTCACACTAAATCATTTCGTAAAGCACTGAATTGAGTTGCCACAAAACCTGAGATTCCCTGATGCACTGAATCATTTCCTAAGAATTTAACTGAAAAGAACCGTATTCTAGTTAGAAACTTCATTGTGTACATTATCATTTCCTACAGCACCGAATTAAATCAAACTGTCGTTACATTAGCAATTTTAGGATGCACTGAATCTTCTCTTAAGAATCAAACTGAATCGTGTTGAAATTTGAGATTTTATGATGCACTGAATCATTTTCCAGTCATCAGTGAATCAAATAATGGAGTTGAAGATTTACTGATGCAGCATTTCTCTCAGTGCCACTCGGTGTCACAGCCTTCTAACACACTTTCTCTTTCTCTCTCGGACTTTCTGTGTATTTTCATTATTTCACTTACTTTTAGGCAGAGCTCCTCCCACTGGCAGTGCAGATGGTCCACCTGTTCCTGCAGCAGCAGGACGTCCTCGGTGATGATGTATTGGGACAGGTCCGTCTTCATGGTGCCCAGTTCGGACAGACTCACTGCCCAGTCGTCCAGAGAGTCCTGAATCTCCTGCATAACATAACACAACTACTGTGAGCGCCCGGCAGTTATAGCCTCTTGTCACCTCACACTCGGCCAAAGCCCAACCACACGTCCAGCCTCCTTCTCTCTCTCTCTCTCTCTCTCTCTCTCTCTCTCTCTCTCTCTCTCTCTCTCACACACACACACACTCAAGCATTCACTCACAATCTCCCTCACTCACTTGCAGGCCCTCCCTCTCTCTCTCTCTCTCTCTCTCTGTCCCGCCCCCTGAGTCCTGTCCCAACAGGATTAAGGTCTCAGGGCAGTCTAGGGGGAGGGGGGGCGGGCAGGAGAGGGGT